>NW_025726442.1:0-71118 GCF_021461395.2 Schistocerca americana | reverse complement strand
GCTGCTCTGCACTCGGCACGGCCACACCCTGCTGCAGACCGGGCTCGTCCCTCTGTACGCGTCTGCCTGCGCATCAACACAACACGACCTTTTTCTTTTTTTCCTCTCTACCGCCATCCCTTCTTCTCGCGTTTTACTCGTTGTTGCAGCAGCGGCGCACACCTACACATCCACAGCCCCAGCCGAGCCGGCCTCACCTCAGGGCCCGCCGCCAGCGTCTCCTCCTCGGGCACAGGTGCGGTGCTGTGGCCGCCCATCCAACCGCATTGCTGGCCGTCCAGCCACCAGGCGTTCCCACTGCCGCGAGCCACGCCGCGCACCGACCCTGCTGCAGAAAACGAAGCATAGCCAGAGACCGACCGATACACAAAGCAAGCCGTCGCCTCGCCTCTTGTCCTTCCTGCCTTCCTTCCGCCCCCGCCCTTCTCACACCACCGCCTCTCCACTTTCGCCCCCCCCCCCCTCCTTTTTTTTTTTTTGTTTTCTTCTTTCTTTCTTTCTTTCTTTGGCCCTCTCTCCTTCCCGCCATGGCGGTTACGGCACCGCCTGCAGCGGCAGATTTTTTGCGCCCACACGCCTACTCCTACCACCATTAACCTTGCCCTGCCCTGCCCATCAACGTCGCAGTCGAACCGACGCTTGCCAACACACTGCCCACGTTCCTTTCTCTTTTCGGCCTACGCCCATTACGCGCCGCCGCCACAGCACCTTCCCTTCCCACAACACACCGACGTCATCACACGCACCCAAAACAGGGGCCACGACCGTGTTCCTCGCCCACTCCCATCCCGCACGGTACGCACATTCCCAACTACTACCGCGCACCCTCCCTTTCCAATCTGTGTGTCTCTGTGTCTGTGTCCTGTCCGCGCGTGACGCCTCTCAACATCCGCCGTCCCCCGTCCCGTTTTCGCCCCCATGCCGTCGTCGCGCCGCCTCCTCCCCGTCCACCGCCGCCCCTGTCCGCCCCGCACCACACCATACACCGCTGCTTGTCCCGGCCGTTGCCACCAAAGGCGCCGACCGCAAACGCGCCACGCCGCAGCCCCCGTGCGTCTCGCGCTCGCTTGCATCTCCGTGCCGACGCTGCCTCTCTTCCCACTCGCACTCGACCTCGACAACACAGTCTTTGGCTCCGCCACTGCGTGTTCCGGTGGTACGCACGCTGCACCACGTATGTATTCATTACCAGAGCGATGGCGAGGCATGACAGCATCTCTGTCTGACCAGAGAGTTCTTTATCGCTGCTAGTCGGCGCTTGGACCGCGCCAGACGACAGTAGTTGCACGCACCGGGTCGCCAGGAACAGTTGTTATATATATTGTAGCGCGAGTCGGGAGAGGTAGTAGTCGGTCGACAGTAGTAGCGGGTGGACGGTTGTACTGAGCGGGCGTCGGCGGCGTGCTCTGCTCGTCTCGCGACTCTGGTCACGGTTCGGGACGATGTATAGTATATTGTGTTATAATCAAAAGGTGGTGTGACGCTGCATTGCGCAAATCTGATAACGTATGTTCATTGTACTTATTTTGTTCAACAACAAAAGCCCCACTATTACTTTTTTTCTAAAGTAACTTTTGTCTCTTAACGAAAAACATTCACTTTTTAAAGACTACTTCCTATGGCATTTCCCTCCAAGGAGTGCAATTAATTACCAGCCAGCACTCATTCATTGCACACAGCTGTGTAAGGGGTATCTACAATTGAGGAGCGGATATAAATGCAATTTTTTGTTTTTTTTTGTTTTTTGTTTTGTGTGTGTGTGTGTTGTAACCTCCCAGCAATATTTAAAATAATGGACAATGTTATTTACGGATGCTAATGGACATTGCGCTAATTGTAACCTCGCCCACAATGAGAGGTATTGAAAATGGCAACAAAAATGTGCAATTCGCAATCTGACTCAAATATAAAGTCTTCACACAACATTTACAAAAGTCCGTTCAGTGACAAGAAACTTCAATTAAACCGAAATATCGGTCTTTGGCCCTGTGCAAAACAATCAGAATTAAAAGTCTTACCTCCGAATAAATGGATGTCACATTTCTGCTCTGGTTGTTGCGCAGCGCTTGGAGGAACTGCATTGCAAATAATAATATTCTCTTTCTTTGTGATTTTAGTGACATTTTTCTTCAAAGAAGTGGAACGAACTCTTTAGTTCAATAAAAGATTAAATGTTTGAAAAATGCTTTTGAAATAAAAATTATTATTGGGGAACTTGTTGGAGAATAATTACAATAAATACAATTTCTCATTATCTAACGATTATATCAATTAACAGTATACCTTATTCACCATCTTGACCAGTGTTGCCGACCGCCTACATCACACAACCGCACTCGGCTGCTACTACTGACCGACCGCTCTGCATGACGACTATTAGCGTACTGCACGCGACGACTACTGACAGAGTACAGCCCTCAACTACACAGACTGACTGACTGACTGAGAACCGCTCGCAACACTCGCGCAGTCCAGCGCAAACTCTCTGGTCACAGATGCTACAATGTCTCGCCATCGCTACTATGTTACATACGTGTTTCAGTGTCTTTTTCATTGGGGTAACGATCTTTGGCTCTTTTTATTCTGAATACAGGGCCAAAGGTCAACGGCTGCTGCCCTTATACAATTTATCAGGTTTCATTATGTCTGTTGCAATGTTACATACGGTTCACTCTTTCATTAATATTATCGTTGGGTTTGTTTTGTAGGGACGTTAACATTCTGGCACATTTTTATTATCATCGGACTCTCTGCTATTTGTGCAGGGAGGTTATACCTGGGTCCATTTCCATTTACATTTTAATATTGATAGACTTTTTGTTTTCTTTTTTGTTTCTTGTTGTTTTTCCTTCTTTTTTTTTGTTGTTTTTTTTCTTTTGTTTTGTTTTTCCCGCTCTCACCACCACCGCCGCATCACGCCTTCCGTTTTCTTGGTTTCTTTTCTGTGCTTCAACATCACCGCGCCCCATTTCCACACCACAGCCATCAGCCTCCAAGACGGGCGGGCGCAGTGTGCCATTTCCGGCGCACAAGCACACCCGTACGGTACTCTCCTCGCCCCCACGCCACCAACAACACAGCGACCACGCGGCTTTCAGGCACGGCACGGCACGGCACCGGCGAAATGCGCCGCCCCCGCCCCTCCGCGCATCCGTCCGTCTCGCCACGTTCACTGACAACCACAACACAACACCGCTCCCCTCCCTGGCAACTCACATTGTTTTTCTCCTCCTCTTTTGCACAAACCACAACGCCGAGCACAGGCGCAAGCCACCCACACCGCGCCCCTCCCCGTCCCGTCTTTGGCCGCCGCTCCTCGTTTCCTCGTTTGCCCCCTCCCATCTCCCGAAATGCCATGCCAGCAGCGTTACGCATGCCCCTCCCCTGTCCACACAACACTACCGCCTAACGAACAGCCTTTTCCGGGCCACATGCAGGGCACGCCCACCTCCAAACGCTGCCAATTCACGGACGCACACACACACTCACTTTCTCGACACCTTTCTGTACGGAGGGTGCGTCATCTCGACCGTGACAGAGTGACGGCAACTATCGACGATCCATTTCCCCCCACTGGTAAAACATGTCCACTAACACCTACATACATCATTCAAGTACACAGACAATAGCATACACACAATGGGAGGGCACACGAACATGGACGGCACGGCACTGTCATACACTCTTCCTCAGAACCATATCAACAAACGTTACGTACATCCGGGAAAGCGAAAGCGAACGCGAAAGCGAAAGCGAAAGCAAAGGCAAAGCCCAATGCAGCCGTCAAAGGTAACGTTCACCACGGCAGACACTTGCAGCCGCGCCGCCGTTAAACGCATTTCAGTGCGGCTCCAATACGCCTCCGACACGGGAACGTTCCGTTGCTCTACGAATGCGTTTCTCCCCTTTTTCCCTTCCTCTCTCTTTTGCCCCCCCTCCTTGCACTCTTGCCTCATTCCTCACGTTCTGCCCAGACATTCGACCGATCAACGTCAACCTTTCGTTACCGTTCTCAGCGCGACGGTGTACAACAGTATGACGGGTGTGCCCAAGACTTCGGTTCAGTTGCGTGACGCCGGTCTATCGCGCCGATCGACAGTTACTCAGGGGGCGACGGATCGGACCACGTCACCGACACACAAAACACTTTCAAACAAACAAATACATACCGGATGGACACAGACAAACACGTGTACAGACATTCGCCAAACAAACGACCACCGCCGCCGCCGCCGTCGTCGTCTAGCGTGCATCTTGAATGACGACATCGGTGTGCGTGCGTCGTACGCAATCAGTCAGACACGGCTATCAAACATCAGAGTCGAATGGTACATCATCGTGCGTGTCGCCGTACACGTACAGTACAATACAACAACAATGCGTCTTAATGGCACGTTCATTTCAACGTCACTCACACACCTCCACGCTGCAGTTACGTCGCACCATTGTCAAACTCGGCGTACAGCAAAGGGAATAGTGGGCGGCAAAAAAACAAAACAAAAACATTTCACATTTCACCCTCGCCATGTATGATGTGCAAAAAAACAAACCCGCAAACGGCCGTCGTTACGGTGACACAAAAGTCGCCGATCGCACTGTCCCCCCTCGCAGACGGGTAACACACACACACACCCCAACAACACCAATGGGTCAAAAACCACGCCAACGAGGCGTGCCACCATTCCACGCCACGGCGACCAACCTCGTGGCCGTACCCCGCGCAACACGCTTTGACGCGCCCCCCCACCCACAATCAAAATGCACACATACATCACAGCCGTCCACACACACAAACAACAACAACAATTCCGCCCTTCCCGCAAAAGGCAAGTTGGTGGCCCTGAAAAGGGCCGTTTTGCCGCTCTCGCAACGGAGGAGCCTTCTCCATCCTTCCTTCCATTCCAGAGCCACCTCCTTACTTGGAGCTCGTGTACTTGGTCACCGCCTTCGTGCCCTCGCTCACGGCGTGCTTGGCCAGCTCGCCAGGCAGCAACAGCCGCACAGCGGTCTGGATCTCGCGGGACGTGATGGTCGAGCGCTTGTTGTAGTGCGCCAGGCGAGAAGCCTCGGCCGCAATGCGCTCGAAAATGTCGTTCACGAAGCTGTTCATGATGCTCATCGCCTTCGACGAGATGCCCGTGTCAGGGTGCACCTGCTTCAGCACCTTGTAGATGTAGATGGCATAGCTCTCCTTCCTCTTGCGCTTCTTCTTCTTGTCGCCCTTCGAAATGTTCTTCTGCGCCTTGCCAGCCTTCTTGGCGGCCTTCCCGCTAGTCTTGGGCGGCATCTCGAACCAACGTACGGCAGCAGCAACACCAGTAGCAAGCGCTCCGCTCTAGTCAGCGTCTCCCCACACAGTGGCACCCGCCGCCAGCCGCCGCCGCACCTTTACCAGCTCGCCCTGTTGCGGCCGCCGACCAATGGGGCGCGCGCGCAACCGGCCGCCGCACCCGAGCCCATAAAGCACCCCCACCCCGGCTGCGCCGGCGCAGAAAACTCTCAACGAACAGCAACCAACAAAAGCAAAGAAACAAAAACAACACAAAAGAAAAGAGGAGGAAATGTCCTAATGTGACAACAACCTCCACCAGCACACCCTCTAAAGGTAGAGGAATAAAAGAGAGAAGCAGAGAGCTGCGCCGGCACTCGCCGAGCGGCAGTCGAACGTTGAGCTAGTCTCCGTGCGTCTGTTACGCAAAGCCATAGGCCCCCGCTTGCACGGGTGACAATCCAGGTGCTTCTTCGGCTTCGCTTTTATTAAAGCGTTGACGGGTGCACACGTCGAAGCGCAGCACGGTCAGGCTGCACGATGAGCAAATTGTCGTGTGCGATTTCAATCTGCGGTGACGATTCGGGGTCCCAGCAGCTCGCTGCTGGCGGCGTCGATGTCGTCTCCTCGATGTCGCGGGCCGCTTTTCCGGGCGGTTCGGGTACTTCTGCTGCCGCAGAGCCATGCTCTGCTCCCCCGAGTGTTAGGGACTCTGCAGGTCAGGGCCTGGTCACTGGCCAGTGTCCCGCGCCTGCCAGTTTGTTAGGGCCAAGCACAGCCGCCGGAAACCTAACGGTGTCGGCAACGAAGGCGGCGTCTGGCATACCCAAGGCAGCCCTCGACTTTGCTTCCACTTCCGCCCCCAACGGGATCAATAGGGCGCCTAACGCCGTCAAACAACAAACCAGCACTACGTCTTTCATTGTCAGTATGAGCAGCGCCACTAATTCCCCAAATCCAGACGTTGACAGACTACTACTAGAAAACGCACAGAATAACCTCCTCCCTTATCTTGCGTCCCGCAGGCGTGAAAAAGGGAATCGTCTCCCAGTAAAAATTCTCCCGAAACCCTCTTCCAAAGCCCAACCCAAACCTACCCGCAAAACCACTCCCAACCTCAAATCCACCCTCCCACCGTCCCCTAAAGTTAAACTTTCCAGGACCCAGAAAAAGAACCGAGGCAGGCGTAAAAACCTCGTAAAGCGACTCAAAGCTTCCAGCCAATCTCCGGAAGCTGAGAACAAACAAAAGGAACACGATTCCGAATCAGATAGCCCTCTGGTTATCGATGAGTCCAGGCAGGAGCAGGAAAACGAGATAGGGGAAACCGCTACTAGCGGTGAAGGTGACGGCTTCCAACTAGCCAGAAAAACCATCCGCCAACCCACACCCCCGCCGGCCACGGAGGCTGCACCAACATCTAACCGTTTTTCCGCCATAGACGACGATCCCACGACCAATGAAGCGCCACCCCAACAACCAGTGGACTCGCAGAAACGAGCATACCTCCCCCCAATCGTCGCTGAATTTGACAAGGATTACAAGGAGCTCTATGATCTAGTGAAGAGCTCAGTAGGTGATAGATTCAAAGCCAAACCGGCAGGGGGCGATAAAATAAAGCTCACCCTCCACTCCATGGATGAATACATGGCGGTAAAACAACTCCTGAGAGATAAGAAAATACCGCACTACACTTTCCCGACCGAAAGGATCAGGAACCTAAATATAGTTATCCGCGACCTACCGCGCAAACTGTCGCCCTCAGCGATAAAGGAAGACCTGATCCGCCAAAATTTCGATGTTAAGACAGTCACACAAATGAAACCACCCGGCTCAAATAACAAGTGGCCCCTCTACCTCGCCGTAATGCCAGACATACCGATAAACAAAAAGCCTATGAGGAGTGTCCTGCAGATACCCATAACCACCGAGTTGCTAAAAAAGAAAAATCGGTCTCAACAATGCTTTAGGTGCCAGGGACTGGGACACGTGGCCTCACACTGCGACATGCCCGTACGATGCAGGAAGTGTGCGGAGGGACACGACTCCAGGACCTGTCAAATTAAAATAGAAGACCCAAGAATAAAGTGTGCGCTATGCGGCGAAGGGCACACCGCCAGCTACCTGGGATGCAGGGTTCATAAGAACTACGCCCAACGCTGGCGAGGCTCGAATGCACCCCCAAACAAACCCCAAGCTAAACCCCCAAACCGACCTGAAATCACAAGACGAGATAGGCCGCCCTACAGAGGCAAATCGCGTGAGGTGACGGCCGCCGCGACGTTCGCAAACATCGCGGCCGACACTGAGGCGCGCAGTAGCGCCCCTCTGCCGGCCGAGATGGGACCGGAATCTTGCGGCCGACGCTCCCCGGAAACAACCCAGGACACTCCTCTCCTTGACCAGATCCCTGACGACAGAGAATGCCCTAGGGAAGTCCTAACCCCTGCCCCAAAGACCAGTCTGCGGCGGGCAGAGGGCGCGGACCGTCAGACCGCTGGCAGACATCCTGTCACTCAAAGTCTGAGCGAAGCTGCGCCCTCGCCCTCCACAGACGATCCTGTGCTGGGAGTCATGTCCCAAACTCTGAATCTTCTCGCGCAGATGATGCGGGAGATTCAGCAGCAAAATGCACAGATCCTCGCCGCCCTACAAGCAGCAGTTAAGCAGTCGCATCCCTCAGCGACTTCCCAAGCAACAACAACAGCCAAACATGGATAGACGCCCCCATATCCAAGGTCTGAAAATGTGCGTCTTTAACGCAGACGGCATCTTCAACCAAGTCATGGAGTTCCGAGAGCTCATGAAGGAGCTTAATATCGACGTTTGCATGATGTCAGAAACACACCTAAAACCGGGAGTAAAAGCGGCAGTCCCAAACTATAACAGTTACAGACGAGACAGGCCAACCGCAGGAGGCGGGGTGGCCATATACGTAAAGAGAGGGATCCCCCATCACCAGATATTCCCCCCAGCTACCCGCTCGTTAGAAACGGTAGCTGTGGAAATAGCCACAGTTACAGGCCCCCTCACAGTCGTTGCAGCTTACCGCCAACCGACCCCAACCTTAGATGAGGACGACATTCCCGCACTAGCACAAATCAGAGGCAAGCTCCTAATAGGAGGAGACCTCAATGCAAAACACGCAGACTGGCATTCTAGACTCACGACCAGAGCCGGTCGTCAACTGCAGCGACTCGCGCGAGACCACCAGTTCGACGTCTGGGGCCCAGAAGAGCCGACACACTTCCCTAAAAACGGAGGCCGGCCAGACGTCCTTGACATAGCTCTCACAAGGAGAATAACAGGCTTCGTGACTGCGAGAACAATAAATAGAATGTCCTCCGATCACAACCCAGTTATAATCGAGGTCGACGTGGGAGAAAGGGTAGCTCTCCCACAACACCAGGTGTCGTATAAGCACACGAACTGGGAGCACTTTCAGGTAAATGTCGCTTCTGAAATAGCTCGCGCCCCGCCTCCAACTGCAGATACTGCAGAACAGGCGCTTAAAGACCTTACCAACACGATCCTGCAGGCTGCTGAGGAGGCCACACCCCGGCAGCGGGAAGGCCCTCCTCCTCAAATACAACTCCCGGAGCACCTGCTTGCGCAAATTAGGCACAAAAACAGGGTCGCAAAAGAATGGAAAATAACAAGAAATCCGGCAACTAGGAGGCTGCTCAACCGTCTACAGAGAGAGTTGAAAGTAGCACTCAATGAGCACCGCAACCAGCAATGGTCTGCCCGCCTATCAGCCCTCAAAGTAGACGACAACAGCCTATGGCAAGCTACCAAGCAATTCACACGTACACGCGCGCGTATGCCACCTCTGCACGGCGAGCGTGGAAGCCTTGTCTTCAGCCCTGTCGACAAGGCCAACGCGCTCGCCGACTCGTTCGAACAACAGTTTCAACCAGCAGAGGCGCAGGACGAGGACCATGAAATCATAGTCCGTCAGCAGCTTGCAGTATTCCTTGCAGCTGAAGACGACGAGAATGAACACACTCCACTTTTCGCCCCAGAAGACGTGGCAAAAGTCATTAGGTCCCTGCCCAACAAAAAGGCCCCAGGCCACGACCGGCTCACAAACCAGTTAGTTAAGAACCTCCCGCCACTGGCAATCACACACATCGCGAACGTCTTCAACGAGATTACTCGATCCCGCGAGTTTCCAGCGTGCTGGAAACACGCGGAGGTGGTCGCGATAGCTAAACCCGGTAAGGACCCATTATTCCCGCAGCACTACAGACCGATTAGTCTTCTGCCCACTCTCAGTAAAATCTACGAGCGCCTCCTAATCACACCTATTGAGCAACACATCTCCAGAGAGCAAGTTCTGCCTGATTTCCAGTTTGGATTCAGGCAGAAACACTCCGCCCCCCAACAGATCATGAGAGTTGTTGAAGCAGCCACCGAGGCCTTCAACCGCAGAAGCTACTGTGGGATAGTGCTACTTGATGTAGCCAAGGCCTTCGATTCCGTATGGCACAATGGGTTATTGTACAAACTATACACACAAGGCTTCCCCGGGACGATAGTAAAGCTGCTGAAAAGCTATCTCTCGAATAGGACATTTTCCGTCAGGGTTGACAACTCCCTGTCAACAAAAAGACGCATACGTGCAGGGGTGCCCCAGGGATCGGTGCTAGGGCCTGTCCTGTACAGCCTGTACACGGCAGACACACCCACCTCACCCCTGGTGCACACTGCACAATATGCAGATGATACAGCATTTTTCACCCGCAACCCAAACAGGGATCTGGTCACAAGACGCCTCCAAAGAGTTCTCAACGCCACAGAGGAATGGTCCAAAAGGTGGCGCATCACAATAAACAGCGGGAAAACGCAGGCAATTGTGATTACGCGCCGATTAGGACCGCGAGGACCACGCAGGCGACCACCCTTAAATCTAAGATTAAACGGCCAAGAACTCCCTTGGCGAAACACCGCAAAATATCTAGGGGTGACCTTAGATAAGAGGCTGACATGGCAGGCGCACATCGATGACCTGCGCCGCCGAGCCAGCGCTCGCTTGAGCGTACTATACCCAGTCCTTAATACCAGTAGTGCGCTAACAGCAGACCTAGGAGTACGCGTCTACTGCACCCTCATACGCCCCATAATGGAATACGCGTGCCCAGTATGGGGCTATGCGGCCAAGACGCACGTACTCAAACTCCAAAGGGTTCAAAATAGGGCCCTCAAACGAGCCTTACACCTCCCCTCCCGATTCCCCACAGACGACCTACACGCGTCTGCGGACGTAATTCGACTACAACAGCGCTTTGCTGACCTGGCTAAAGCGTTCTACGAAACAGCCAGCAGGTCAACAAACCCCCTCATCAATTCACTGGGTCAATATGACCCCACCATCAAGCGTCACAAAACTCCCAGGTCAATATTCTTTGACTGAACACACACTCGCCCACCATCACATCACCCTCTCTCAGCCCCCATCAACTCGCCAACATCATCACCCAAAAACCGCCATAGATCAGGCAGTACAAGTTAAGTAGCAAATACGCACATAAACACACAAGACATACCGCAAAAGTAAAGACACAACACAACAATCACACATTCCCAATTCGAAGTAAATGTCCAAGGACAAAAACTTCACCACTAGTCACCCTGAAGGCCAGGGTACAAAAGGTGCGAGCGCGCGGCTGCGCCGGCATTCGCCGAGCGGCAGTCGGGCGTTGAGCTAGTCTCCGTCAGTCTGTGACGCGAAGCCATAGGCCCCCGCTTGTACGGGTGAAAAACCAGGTGCGACTTCGGCTTCGCTTTTATTAAAGCGTTGACGGGCGCACACAACGAAGCGCAGCACGGCCAAGGTGCACAATGAGCAAATTGTCGTGTGCGGATTCAAGCTGCGGCGACGATTCGGGGCCCCAGCAGCTTGCTGTTGGCGGCGTCGATGTCGTCTCCTCGATGTCGCGGGCCGCTTTTCCGAGCGGTTCGAGTACTTCAGCTGCCGCAGAGCCATGCTCTGCTCCTCCTAGCGATAGGGAATCTGCATGTCAGGGCCTGGTCGATGGCCAGTCACCCGCGCATGCTAGTTTGTTAGGGCCAGAGTCGTCTGCCGGAAACCTAACGGTGTCGGCAACCAAGGCAGCGACTGGCACCCCCGTGGCAGCCTTTGACTTTGCCCCCCCATCCAGCGTATATAATACGGCGCCTAACGCCATATCGCAGACATCAAGCACAGCGACTTACGTCGTTAGTAAGTGTAGTACTATAGCTACCCCCTCCCCATTCATAGATCAGCTCCTTCTAGCAAACGCTCAAGATGCGCTAATACCATTCCTTAAGCGCAAGCGTGAAAACAATCACATCCCAGTAAAAATTCTTCCCAAACCACCATCAATAGCACAACCCAAAACCACCAGCAAACTCTCCAGCAAAGTGAAATTCACCCGCTCCCCTTCCCCCCGTGTCAAGCTGTCGAGGACCCAAAAGAAAAACAGGTGCAAGCGCAGAAATCACAGAGCCAAGATCCTCGAAAGAGCCAAGACCGCTGAAGATGAGTCGCCAAATTGCGACTCTGACTCAGAGGGCGCTCTCGTGATCGATGAGACAGGGCCCCAGGACGGAAATGACGTCGCGGAACAAGAGGGCGGTCCCGACGAGAACGGTTTCGAACTAGCAAGAAACACTGTCCGCCAGCCCACTCCCCCACCAGCCAGGGAGATAGCCCCCACGACTAACCGCTTCGCTAGTATTTCAGACGAGCCCCCAGACGAGCCCGCAGATGGTGATGCGCCCCAAAACCAACAGGGGGAAACGCGCAAGCAGAAACGCGTCCAACTGCCCCCAATAGTTGCCGAATTCGATAGGGACTACAAGGAATTGTACGACCTAATGAAATCGACACTAGGGGACAGACCATTTAAGGCGAAGCCTGCGGGAGGCGACAAGATAAAGTTAGTCCTCCACAACCTCGACGACTACAAGGAGGTAAAGCAGGTGCTAGTGGAGAAGCGAATTCCCCACTACACCTTCCCAACAGACAGAACACGCAACCTCAACATTGTAATCCGTGACCTGCCTCGTAAACTCTCTCCCAAGGCCATCAAAAACGACCTGATGCGCCAAGGTTACGAGGTCAAATCGGTAACCCAGATGAGGCAACCTGGGTCCGATTATAAATGGCCACTATACACAGCAGTAATACCGGACACCCCCCAAAACAGGAGACAAATCACAGAAGTTCTATCTGTCCCAGTAACCACTGAACTACTGCGAAAGAAAAATAAATCTGTTCAGTGCTTTAAGTGCCAGGGACTCGGGCACATCGCCACACACTGTGACATGCCCCCCCGATGCAGGAAATGCGCGGGGGGACACGACTCTAGAACGTGTACAATAAAGAAAAAGGACGACCCAAGCATAAAGTGTGCGCTTTGCGGCGAAGGCCATGTCTCCAGCTACCTGGGCTGCAAAGTGCACAAAAGCTACGTCCAACGTGCCAGAGGCATAAAGGAGGCACAAAAACCGCCGGACAAACCCCGAGCCAAGCCCGCTAGCCGTCCTGAAAACCAAACAAGACCGGACAGGCCGGCCTATCGGGCCAAACCCGGGGAAGTTGATGGCGCGACCTACGCGAACGTCGCCGTCGGCATGGGGCAGCTACCCAGTGGGCCCCTGCCGGCTGCGGCGGACGCAGAGGAGGACAACCAGGCACACACGGAAGCAACTCAGGACACGACAGAACCCGGCCAGATCCCGCCTAACGAGGAAAGTTCTAGGGAAGCACTGCACCCCACACCAAAGCCCAGTCTGCGAAAAGCGGCAGCAGCAGACCGTCAAACAGATGACGGTCAGCACACCGCCCAAGTAGAGAGTGAAGCCACCACGACGCCTTCCTCTGCAGACCCAGTGCTAGGGCTCATGACACAGACTCTCAGTCTCCTCACGCAAATGATGCGTGAGATACAACAACAAAACGCACAAATCCTCGCCGCTCTCCAAGTGGCAGCCAAGCAATCGCAGCCCTCAGCGATTTCCCCAGCAGCACCAACGGCCAAACATGGATAGACGCCCACATATTCAAGGCCTGTCAATAAGCATATTCAACGCCGACGGAATCGTCGGGCAAGTCATGGAATTCCGCGAATTCATGAAAGAAGTCAATATCGACGTCTGCATGGTGGCCGAAACCCATCTAAAACCGGGAGTAAGAGCGACAGTCCCCAATTACAATTGTTATAGAAAAGACAGGCTAACCGCCGGAGGCGGGGTAGCCATATTCATCAAAAGAGGGATCCCCCACCACCAGGTCTATATTCCAGCTACCCAACAGTTAGAAACTGTGGCAGTGGAAATAGCCACAGCCACAGGACCCCTGACAGTCGTTGCAGTATATCGCCCCCCTACCCCATTACTAGTAGAGGAAGATATAACCGCATTAGGGCAGATTAGAGGCAAGCTCCTAGTAGGAGGAGACCTCAACGCCAAGCACGCAGACTGGCACTCGCGATACACTAACAGAGCAGGTCGTCAACTGCAACGACTCGCGCGCAATCTACAATTCGACATATGGGGCCCAGAGGAGCCGACTCACTTCCCAAAGAACGGAGGTAGGCCGGACGTCCTCGATATAGCTCTCACAAGAAGGATAACGGGGTTCGTGACAGCGAGGACAGTCAACCGAATGTCCTCCGATCACAACCCTGTTATACTAGAGGTCGACGTGGGAGAGTGGGTAGCTCTTCCACAACACCAGGCGACATACAAACGCACAAACTGGGAGCAATTCCAAGATAACGTCGCATCAGAAATTGCTCGCGCCCCGCCTCCAACTGCAAATACAGCAGAACAGGCGCTTCAAGACCTCACTAACACGATCCTGCAGGCTGCTGAGGAGGCCACACCCCGACAGCGGGAAGGCCCGCCTCCTCAAATACGACTCCCGGAGCACCTGCTTGCGCAAATTCGGCACAAAAACAGGACCGCAAAGGAGTGGAAAATAACACGAAACCCAAACACTAGGAGGCTGCTCAACAGACTACAGAGAGAGCTGAAAGCCGCACTCGCTGAGCACCGCAACCAGCAATGGTCTGCACGCCTCTCAGCCCTCAAAGTAGACGATAACAGCCTATGGCAAGCGACGAAACAATTTACGAAAAGACGCGCTAGAATGCCGCCGCTGCACGGCGAGCGTGGCATGGTCTACAGCGCAGCTGACAAGGCCAACGCGCTCGCCGACGCATTTGAACAGCAGTTCAAACCGACGGAAGCACAGGATAGAGACCATGAAAACACAGTCCGTCGACAGCTTGCAGTCTTCCTTGCAGCTGAAGATGACGAAAACGAAGACCCACCACTTTTCGCCCCAGAAGACGTGGCAAAAGTAATCAAGTCTCTCCCCAACAAAAAGGCCCCAGGCCACGACCGGCTCACGAACCAACTAATAAAACATCTCCCGCCACTGGCAATCACACACATCGCGGACGTCTTCAACGAGATATCTCGTGCCCGCGAGTTTCCAGCGTGCTGGAAACACGCGGAAGTGGTCGCGATAGCCAAACCAGGTAAAGACCCAGTATTCCCACAGCACCACAGGCCGATAAGCCTCCTACCCACTCTCAGTAAAATTTACGAGCGCCTCCTGCTCATACCCATCGAGCAACATATATCAAGAGAGCAAATTCTACCAAATTTCCAGTTCGGTTTCAGGCAGAAACATTCAGCCCCACAACAAATCATGAGAGTGGTCGAAGCAGCAACCGAAGCTTTCAATCGAAGAGGCTACTGTGGGATAGTGCTACTTGACGTAGCCAAAGCCTTCGACACCGTATGGCACACTGGGTTACTATACAAACTATACACACAGGGCTTCCCCGGGACGATAGTCAAACTACTGAAAAGCTATCTCTCGAACAGAACTTTCTCCGTTAGGGTTGACTCTTCATTCTCGACGAGAAGACGCGTGCGCGCTGGAGTGCCCCAGGGTTCGGTGCTAGGGCCTGTCCTGTATAGTCTATACACTGCAGACACGCCCACCGCGCCCCTGGTGCACACAGCGCAGTATGCGGATGATACAGCGTTCTTCACACGCAACGCCAACAGGGATCTGGTCACCAGACGACTACAGACAGTCCTAAACGACACAGAACAATGGGCAAAGAAATGGCGCATCACCATCAATAGTGAGAAAACACAGGCGATGCTCATAACCCGCCGATTAGGCAAGCGCGGGCCACAAAGAAGACCACCACTACACCTTAGGCTAAATGGCCAGGAGCTTCCGTGGAGGCAAACGGCCAAATACCTAGGAGTGATACTTGACAAACGCCTCACATGGAAACCACACATTGAGGACCTAAGACTCAAAGCCAGCGCCAGAATGAGCCTCTTGTACCCTGTTCTCAATACAGGAAGCTCGCTGGCAGCAAATATAGGTGTGAGAGTGTACTGTTCACTCATCCGCCCCATCATGGAGTACGCATGCCCCATCTGGGGTTATGCTGCCAAAACTCACATCGCAAAACTCCAGCGTGTACAAAACAGGGCGCTGAGACGAGCGCTACATGTCCCCTCACGGTTCCCAACGGCCGATCTACACGAGGCGGCAGAAGTCATGCCACTAATAGAAAGGTTTCAAGAACTGGCGGAAACCTTCTATGACACAGCATCTAGGTCCACAAACAACCTGATCAACAGGCTGGGACAATACGACCCAACTAGAGACAGGCATAAAAGACCGAAATCGATCTTTTATGACTAGTAAGACAAACCACCCATTAAATCATCTAACATCACCATATCACCATCATCCAAATCATCAAACAACCACATCACTTCACCATCATCCAAATCAGCCCCCAATTAGGGCAGTTAAGTAATACAAATAAATGCACTACAGAAATAAGACCTACCACAAAGACAAGCAAAAATTAAAAAAAAAAAAAAAAATCACCCAACCCAGTTGGAGTAAATGTCTCTAGGACAACACACTCCACACGCAGCCACCCTCAAGTAGAGGAAGCATCAAAGTGCAGTAGGAGGCTGCGCCGGCACGCACTCCGCTGCTCGACTCGCTGCCGCTCGCACCGGTCGTTTTCGTTTCCGTTTCGTGTGCACCGTCGCTAGCCCATCGCCATGTCCGGACGCGGAAAGGGAGGCAAAGTCAAGGGCAAGTCAAAGTCCCGCTCAAGCAGGGCTGGGCTCCAGTTCCCGGTCGGCAGAATCCACCGCCTCCTGCGCAAGGGAAACTACGCAGAGCGCGTCGGCGCCGGGGCGCCCGTCTACCTCGCCGCCGTCATGGAGTACCTCGCGGCTGAGGTGCTCGAGCTGGCCGGAAACGCGGCCCGCGACAACAAGAAGACGCGCATCATCCCGCGCCACCTGCAGCTTGCCATCCGCAACGACGAGGAGCTCAACAAGCTCCTGTCGGGCGTCACCATCGCACAGGGTGGTGTCCTGCCCAACATCCAGGCCGTCCTGCTGCCAAAGAAGACCGAGAAGAAGGCCTAAAGGAGGCCAGGCAATCGCAGCCGCCGCGTGCTCCCCTGCACGCAACGCGCTTTGCCGGCTCGGCCCACAACAATCGGCCCTTTTCAGGGCCACCACACAAACCTACGTCCAAAGCAAAATTTCAGTCGTCCTCGCCGCACCTTGTTTTGTTTTAACTTTGCACCGTCACAGCACAGCCGCCGCCGGCGCACGTCCGCCATCTTGTCGTCCACACAGCCCGTGTGGCCCAAAACACACACACACACACACACATTTTGCACGGTCGCAGTCGCCTTCCAAACCGACAACGGCAGCAATAATGACCATTGTTAAAGGGAGGCGTGTCGACACACCGCCCTCCACTCCCGCGCGCAACGGCCGTCGACACGAACGAAACAGCTGATCCGGCCGCCTATGCCCACACGCCTTGCCTCGGAAACCCCAACGCCGCCGCCGCAAACAAACACACAGAGCCAAACCACGCAAGCAAATAATCACCGCCTCTCGCACAACAACACACAGCCCGCCATCTCCGTCGCGATCGATACAAAGACACACAATAACAAACACACAAACGAAGCAGCTCCACACACAGCCAGCCACATGACACGTTTCCTTTCCTTCTCCCCTCCCAGTCACATCACGTCGCTCAAACGGAAAGAAAGAAAGAAACAAACAAACAACACAGCGCACACACGCAGCAACAACAACACAGACTCTTTCGCACTTTTCAACTTCCGAACAGTGTGGTGGCCCTGAAAAGGGCCGTTTTCTAGTCTCTCCCACCCACAAGCACGGCCGCGGGAAGGCCAGCGCCCGCTGCGACGCAGCCTAACCGCCGAAACCGTACAGGGTGCGCCCCTGCCTCTTCAGGGCGTACACCACGTCCATGGCCGTCACAGTCTTGCGCTTGGCGTGCTCAGTGTACGTCACCGCGTCGCGGATCACGTTCTCCAGGAACACCTTCAGCACCCCGCGGGTCTCCTCGTAGATCAGACCAGAGATTCGCTTCACGCCGCCCCTGCGAGCCAGGCGGCGGATGGCGGGCTTCGTGATGCCCTGGATGTTGTCGCGCAACACCTTGCGGTGCCGCTTGGCGCCACCCTTGCCGAGCCCCTTTCCTCCCTTGCCGCGGCCTGTCATCCTTCCTTCCTCGGGCAAAGCAAAACGTGCACAAACAGCAGCTGCAGCGGCTGGCGAGTCGGCTACGGTCTGCGCCCAGCGCGCCCGCCGCCCCCCTATATAGACTCTGGCCCGCCCTCCCCCCACCACGCGCAACCGAGGGCATATAAGCGCAGCACGGAGGCGCGCGGGCCCGTTGTCAAGGCAGCACCGGACGCCGCGCCGCACCTAACCTCCACGCACGCCGCTCCGCTACCGCTACCGCTACCGCTACCGCCATGGCCCGCACAAAGCAAACGGCCCGCAAGTCCACCGGCGGAAAGGCGCCGCGCAAACAGCTCGCCACCAAGGCGGCGAGGAAGAGCGCGCCCGCCACCGGAGGCGTCAAGAAGCCCCACCGCTACAGGCCGGGCACCGTCGCCCTGCGAGAAATCAGGCGCTACCAGAAGAGCACAGAGCTGCTCATCCGCAAGCTGCCATTCCAGCGCCTAGTGCGCGAGATCGCCCAGGACTTCAAGACCGACCTGCGCTTCCAGAGCTCCGCAGTCATGGCCCTGCAGGAGGCCAGCGAGGCCTACCTCGTCGGCCTCTTCGAAGACACCAACCTGTGCGCAATCCACGCCAAGCGCGTCACCATCATGCCCAAGGACATCCAGCTCGCGCGCCGCATCCGCGGCGAGCGCGCCTAAACCGCGCCGCGGCACCGCACCGCACCGCACCGCACAAACAAAAACGGCCCTTTTCAGGGCCACTAACATCTCTCCGTCGCGAGCAAACTTTGTCGGTCGCCTGCCTCTCGCCCCGCAACCCAAAAACAAAAAAAAACCACCACTTCCCGTCCGTCCGCCACACCCGCTCACTCTGCCTGCCTGCTAGCAGCGCGCAACAATCACACATCATCCCTCCCCGGCGCTCAAAGCGCACAATACCCAACGGCCGACGTCACACCGCACGGGTGGCTGGCCGGCCGCCGCTTTCGTTTCGAAAACAAAAAAAACCCGCACTCCACTCCGACGGCCAACGGCCAGGCAGGCGCGCGCGCTCGCTCGCTCTACGCGCCACCGAAATCCCCGCCGACTCCTTCCACATCTCAACGTGCCCCCCGTTGCAAAACATAACACACACACACACACACACAAAGGAACAAAACAAAACAAAGACCAGACACGACTCGACAAGACAGACATCCGAGACGAACGAACGCAGGCAAGCCAACCAACGTATTCAAACAAAACAACGTGACAGAAAAACCAACCGTCGGCCGCCGCCACAAACACGGCGACAATCAACCACGACAACAACAACAACACCGCTTACCGCTACCGCCGCCCACACCCGCCACCGACCCCCGCAATCCAACCACCACGGCACGCAAACAGCATCCCCACGGGCATACAGAAACGCCAGACAGACACCCACACCAAACGCAACACGACAATCAAAACCTTCCCCGACGTGCTTTGATGGCCCTGAGAAGGGCCGTTTTGGGCCGCGCGTCTCTTGCGCGCCACTAGACGACGACGGGGGGTGGGGACGACGGAGTCAAGCGCCAAACCCTTCCTTTCTCCCATCTCTTTCTCCTCTACTCTACTTCTTCTTCTTGGGCGAAGCCTTCGCCTTAGACGGCGTCGTCGCCTTCTTCGGGCGCGGCGCCTTCGGCTTCTTCGTCGGAACCTTGGCGGCCTTCTTCGCCTTCGACGGCGACTTGGCCTTGGCCGGCTTGGCCGCAGCCGCCTTCTTCGCACCCGCGGGCGCGGCCGACGCCGCAGACGCCTTCTTGGCGGCGCCCGCCTTCCGACCGGTCGCCGCCTTCACGCCACCAGCCTTCTTTGCGCCAGCCGCACGGGCGCCCTTCTTCTCCTTGCTGGCCGGAGCGGCGCGCTTCTTCTTGGCACCGCCAGCACGAGCCTTGCCGCCCTCGGCCGCCCCCCCGCCGCCGGCGCCGGCAAGCTTGAACGAGCCGGACGCGCCCTTCCCCTTCGTCTGCACCAGCTCGCCCGCCACGACGGCCGACTTGAGGTACTTCTTGATAAACGGCGCCAGCTTCTCCGCGTCCAGCTTGTAGTGCGCGGCTATGTACTTCTTGATCGCCTGCAGCGACGACCCGCCGCGCTCCTTCAGACTCTTGATGGCGGCCGTCACCATCTCAGAGGTGCGCGGGTGCGCAGGCTTGGCGCGCGGCTTCTTCGCAGACGACGCAGACTTGGCCTTCTTCGTAGTGCCGGTGGCGGCGGGTGCCGCAGCAGTCTCGTTCGTAGCCGCCTGATCTGCCATTTCGACGACGCGCGTAACACACAGCGAGAGCGAGCGGGACAGCAGGCAGGCACGCAAGCACAGCACAGCAGCAGAGCAGAGAATCACAAGGCCCAGCCAGTGTCGCGGGCGGGCGCGGACGGCCGAGAGAGCGGCCGCCACTCTGCGCGCCGCCGCGCCGCGCCTCCCGCGCTTGCTACCGCCCAACGTCCGACAGCCTGTGCGGAGCAGCCCCAAACCTGCGCCACAACCGCCCGCGCCTTTCAAACCACCGAGGATGGGGCTACACACAGCCACACCACAGTCGCCAACCAGTCGCCACGGCAGCGCCGCAAACCACGGCCAAACTGCAGCTACCGCGCGCTACAGCCTGGGTCGGCCCGCCGAGAATCGCCGCCCCCGCCCAAATGCCGCCCCCACAGCCCCAGCCGACGACCCGCCACAATGGCCAAACCTTCGGCAAAACTCCCACACCGTCGCCGCGGCAGCCCGGCCAGCGCGGCCGGCGCCACAGCCACACAAGCCGAGGCGTGCGGCGATGACGGCCGTGCAAACGCGCCTCCGCCGCCCCATCGCCTTCCGTCGCCCTCCCGCCGTTTCCCGATCGGCCCGCAGCCGTCGGGCCACATCGCGCGCCGTCCTCCTCCTCTCGCCCGCCAACATTCACAGCCGTTTCTCAACAATTGCCCGCCGCAAACGGACGCCGCCTGCGCAACAGGCGCCGCCGCCCCTCGCCGCTTCCGACCCAACCCCTCGACCGAGGCAAACCGCAATCCGAATCTACAGACCAACCCAATCTGCCGTCAAGCACACACGACAGCCGACCTTACACGTTACGCGTTACACATTACGTTTACACGTCTACGTTAGGTTAGGTTAGGTTAGGTGGACGTGGGTTAGGTTAAGGGGACTTGGGTTAGGTTAAGCGTCAAACTTAGGTTAAGCATTCAAACACGTCAGGCGTCAGAGGTTAGGTTAGGTTAGGTTAGGTTAGGTTAGGTTAGGTTAGGTTAGGTTAGGTTACACGTTAGGTTAAGGGGTCAGTGCTAGGTTAAGAAGCGTCAAACGTAGGTTAAAAAAGCGTTCAAAAACGTGAGGCGTGAGCCGGACAGCTTACCTTACGTAGACGTTAGGGGCTCACAGGCTGAGCTCACCTCGCCACACCACAGGTTAGGTTCGGTTCGGTTCGCTCGGCTCAGCGTAAAGCGCCGAGGTCAGGGTTACGTTCGTTCACCTTCGGGCGCCACACTTTCGGTTGAAAGGTCGCGACGGGACGACGTCGGCAGGCACGCCGCAAACGAACAAAAACGTACAGACGACGTCGGAAACCGCCGACAGACGGGGGAGCAGCACGACCACGACCAGACACCGAGCGCGAACGAGACACACGCGAACCACCCCCACCGGCCAAAGGGCACCACACAACAACCCAGAGCACCACGTGTCGACACCAGAGCAACCCGCCGCTCACGCGACATGGCTGGCACCGAAGGGCAACCGCCCGCAACTGCGCTTTCCGCGCCGGCCCGGATGCACGTCGTGCTACAACAACACCACTACCGTACACAGCCGCTGTTCACAACATCACTATCAATGGCGCGCCCGCGGCTCGCCGCCGTCGCCGTCGCAGTCGCAGCCCCAACGCCAGCACTTTTGCACCACCATTCACACGCACCGCAACACAGCTCGCCGACACAGCCGAACAAAACAAACACCACACAACAACAGCAACAACGCCGCCGCCTCTACTTGTGCCGGCGACCCACCCCGCCGATGGCGCACCTTTCGCCAGCCGGCAATCGACACACACGCACCCACCCACCGGGGCCCAGTGCAAAAAAAAAAAAAAAAAAAAAAAAAAAAAAAAACAAAAACACACAAAAACAAAAAAACCAAACAACACAAACGACACGGGAAGCGCACACCGCCACTTCGCGCGCACGCCACCAACCAGTCGTCGTCTCAAAATAACAAACACAAACAAAATAAACTAACAACTAGGGCAACACAAAACAAAAACGCCTCGCACGAACCGCCCACAAAAAGGACAAGCACACGCACAGCCTCTGCTGACGACCACGACGCAGCGGCACGCTGCTCCTGTCCCGCGCCCCGCGCCCCACTCGATTCACAACTCACGCGACACCGTCAACGACGGGCTCGCTTCCCGCAACCTACCACCTTTCCGCCACGACGCACAGCCCCAGCCCCACCCGACGACGCCCGTGGCAACGACTGCACTTTCACCACCGCCTCCCCCTTCCCCCCCAAAACACACACACACACACACAGCCAGCCAAAAACGCACTCGCGACCCACACATGCACGTGCATCGGCACACGCCAACCAGTCAACGTCGACAACCACACGCAAGGCTCGAAACGAAACCGGCGTCCTTCCACGTTGCCATCAAGCTACGCGACACAAGACACAAGGAACCAACACAACAGCCGGCCCCACTAATTCCCACTCTCACGCCGCAAAAAGCACACCGAAACCGCCAAACGCACGCACATTCCCCTTCGCACTGACACCACCGACCGGCTCGCTACCACACACCTCTCGGCAGCCGTTTCACGCCAATTCGCCACACCGCCCACACAGTCGACAAGCGCCCGCCCTGTACGGCACACGCAACGACGCAGCGCAGCAAAGGGCGCCCGCAACACATACCTCTCCGCCGCCCGACGCGCCAACCGCCACACCACACCGCCAGCCACTCGCAAATTGTGCACTGCCACCAGCCACACGTCCAACACGCCGCGCCGCCTCCGGCCACCCGCCAGGGGGCGCTCACGTCCGCGACAACAGCGCGGCCCGCCGGGCCGGGCCGAACCGAACCGAGCCGCCGCTGCTCTGCACTCGGCACGGCCACACCCTGCTGCAGACCGGGCTCGTCCCTCTGTACGCGTCTGCCTGCGCATCAACACAACACGACCTTTTTCTTTTTTTCCTCTCTACCGCCATCCCTTCTTCTCGCGTTTTACTCGTTGTTGCAGCAGCGGCGCACACCTACACATCCACAGCCCCAGCCGAGCCGGCCTCACCTCAGGGCCCGCCGCCAGCGTCTCCTCCTCGGGCACAGGTGCGGTGCTGTGGCCGCCCATCCAACCGCATTGCTGGCCGTCCAGCCACCAGGCGTTCCCACTGCCGCGAGCCACGCCGCGCACCGACCCTGCTGCAGAAAACGAAGCATAGCCAGAGACCTACCGATACACAAAGCAAGCCGTCGCCTCGCCTCTTGTCCTTCCTGCCTTCCTTCCGCCCCCGCCCTTCTCACACCACCGCCTCTCCACTTTCGCCCCCCCCCCCTCCTTTTTTTTTTTTTGTTTTCTTCTTTCTTTCTTTCTTTCTTTGGCCCTCTCTCCTTCCCGCCATGGCGGTTACGGCACCGCCTGCAGCGGCAGATTTTTTGCGCCCACACGCCTACTCCTACCACCATTAACCTTGCCCTGCCCTGCCCATCAACGTCGCAGTCGAACCGACGCTTGCCAACACACTGCCCACGTTCCTTTCTCTTTTCGGCCTACGCCCATTACGCGCCGCCGCCACAGCACCTTCCCTTCCCACAACACACCGACGTCATCACACGCACCCAAAACAGGGGCCACGACCGTGTTCCTCGCCCACTCCCATCCCGCACGGTACGCACATTCCCAACTACTACCGCGCACCCTCCCTTTCCAATCTGTGTGTCTCTGTGTCTGTGTCCTGTCCGCGCGTGACGCCTCTCAACATCCGCCGTCCCCCGTCCCGTTTTCGCCCCCATGCCGTCGTCGCGCCGCCTCCTCCCCGTCCACCGCCGCCCCTGTCCGCCCCGCACCACACCATACACCGCTGCTTGTCCCGGCCGTTGCCACCAAAGGCGCCGACCGCAAACGCGCCACGCCGCAGCCCCCGTGCGTCTCGCGCTCGCTTGCATCTCCGTGCCGACGCTGCCTCTCTTCCCACTCGCACTCGACCTCGACAACACAGTCTTTGGCTCCGCCACTGCGTGTTCCGGTGGTACGCACGCTGCACCACGTATGTATTCATTACCAGAGCGATGGCGAGGCATGACAGCATCTCTGTCTGACCAGAGAGTTCTTTATCGCTGCTAGTCGGCGCTTGGACCGCGCCAGACGACAGTAGTTGCACGCACCGGGTCGCCAGGAACAGTTGTTATATATATTGTAGCGCGAGTCGGGAGAGGTAGTAGTCGGTCGACAGTAGTAGCGGGTGGACGGTTGTACTGAGCGGGCGTCGGCGGCGTGCTCTGCTCGTCTCGCGACTCTGGTCACGGTTCGGGACGATGTATAGTATATTGTGTTATAATCAAAAGGTGGTGTGACGCTGCATTGCGCAAATCTGATAACGTATGTTCATTGTACTTATTTTGTTCAACAACAAAAGCCCCACTATTACTTTTTTTCTAAAGTAACTTTTGTCTCTTAACGAAAAACATTCACTTTTTAAAGACTACTTCCTATGGCATTTCCCTCCAAGGAGTGCAATTAATTACCAGCCAGCACTCATTCATTGCACACAGCTGTGTAAGGGGTATCTACAATTGAGGAGCGGATATAAATGCAATTTTTTGTTTTTTTTTGTTTTTTGTTTTGTGTGTGTGTGTGTTGTAACCTCCCAGCAATATTTAAAATAATGGACAATGTTATTTACGGATGCTAATGGACATTGCGCTAATTGTAACCTCGCCCACAATGAGAGGTATTGAAAATGGCAACAAAAATGTGCAATTCGCAATCTGACTCAAATATAAAGTCTTCACACAACATTTACAAAAGTCCGTTCAGTGACAAGAAACTTCAATTAAACCGAAATATCGGTCTTTGGCCCTGTGCAAAACAATCAGAATTAAAAGTCTTACCTCCGAATAAATGGATGTCACATTTCTGCTCTGGTTGTTGCGCAGCGCTTGGAGGAACTGCATTGCAAATAATAATATTCTCTTTCTTTGTGATTTTAGTGACATTTTTCTTCAAAGAAGTGGAACGAACTCTTTAGTTCAATAAAAGATTAAATGTTTGAAAAATGCTTTTGAAATAAAAATTATTATTGGGGAACTTGTTGGAGAATAATTACAATAAATACAATTTCTCATTATCTAACGATTATATCAATTAACAGTATACCTTATTCACCATCTTGACCAGTGTTGCCGACCGCCTACATCACACAACCGCACTCGGCTGCTACTACTGACCGACCGCTCTGCATGACGACTATTAGCGTACTGCACGCGACGACTACTGACAGAGTACAGCCCTCAACTACACAGACTGACTGACTGACTGAGAACCGCTCGCAACACTCGCGCAGTCCAGCGCAAACTCTCTGGTCACAGATGCTACAATGTCTCGCCATCGCTACTATGTTACATACGTGTTTCAGTGTCTTTTTCATTGGGGTAACGATCTTTGGCTCTTTTTATTCTGAATACAGGGCCAAAGGTCAACGGCTGCTGCCCTTATACAATTTATCAGGTTTCATTATGTCTGTTGCAATGTTACATACGGTTCACTCTTTCATTAATATTATCGTTGGGTTTGTTTTGTAGGGACGTTAACATTCTGGCACATTTTTATTATCATCGGACTCTCTGCTATTTGTGCAGGGAGGTTATACCTGGGTCCATTTCCATTTACATTTTAATATTGATAGACTTTTTGTTTTCTTTTTTGTTTCTTGTTGTTTTTCCTTCTTTTTTTTTGTTGTTTTTTTTCTTTTGTTTTGTTTTTCCCGCTCTCACCACCACCGCCGCATCACGCCTTCCGTTTTCTTGGTTTCTTTTCTGTGCTTCAACATCACCGCGCCCCATTTCCACACCACAGCCATCAGCCTCCAAGACGGGCGGGCGCAGTGTGCCATTTCCGGCGCACAAGCACACCCGTACGGTACTCTCCTCGCCCCCACGCCACCAACAACACAGCGACCACGCGGCTTTCAGGCACGGCACGGCACGGCACCGGCGAAATGCGCCGCCCCCGCCCCTCCGCGCATCCGTCCGTCTCGCCACGTTCACTGACAGCCGCGTCTGCGGCTACACCACGACAACCACAACACAACACCGCTCCCCTCCCTGGCAACTCACATTGTTTTTCTCCTCCTCTTTTGCACAAACCACAACGCCGAGCACAGGCGCAAGCCACCCACACCGCGCCCCTCCCCGTCCCGTCTTTGGCCGCCGCTCCTCGTTTCCTCGTTTGCCCCCTCCCATCTCCCGAAATGCCATGCCAGCAGCGTTACGCATGCCCCTCCCCTGTCCACACAACACTACCGCCTAACGAACAGCCTTTTCCGGGCCACATGCAGGGCACGCCCACCTCCAAACGCTGCCAATTCACGGACGCACACACACACTCACTTTCTCGACACCTTTCTGTACGGAGGGTGCGTCATCTCGACCGTGACAGAGTGACGGCAACTATCGACGATCCATTTCCCCCCACTGGTAAAACATGTCCACTAACACCTACATACATCATTCAAGTACACAGACAATAGCATACACACAATGGGAGGGCACACGAACATGGACGGCACGGCACTGTCATACACTCTTCCTCAGAACCATATCAACAAACGTTACGTACATCCGGGAAAGCGAAAGCGAACGCGAAAGCGAAAGCGAAAGCAAAGGCAAAGCCCAATGCAGCCGTCAAAGGTAACGTTCACCACGGCAGACACTTGCAGCCGCGCCGCCGTTAAACGCATTTCAGTGCGGCTCCAATACGCCTCCGACACGGGAACGTTCCGTTGCTCTACGAATGCGTTTCTCCCCTTTTTCCCTTCCTCTCTCTTTTGCCCCCCCTCCTTGCACTCTTGCCTCATTCCTCACGTTCTGCCCAGACATTCGACCGATCAACGTCAACCTTTCGTTACCGTTCTCAGCGCGACGGTGTACAACAGTATGACGGGTGTGCCCAAGACTTCGGTTCAGTTGCGTGACGCCGGTCTATCGCGCCGATCGACAGTTACTCAGGGGGCGACGGATCGGACCACGTCACCGACACACAAAACACTTTCAAACAAACAAATACATACCGGATGGACACAGACAAACACGTGTACAGACATTCGCCAAACAAACGACCACCGCCGCCGCCGCCGTCGTCGTCTAGCGTGCATCTTGAATGACGACATCGGTGTGCGTGCGTCGTACGCAATCAGTCAGACACGGCTATCAAACATCAGAGTCGAATGGTACATCATCGTGCGTGTCGCCGTACACGTACAGTACAATACAACAACAATGCGTCTTAATGGCACGTTCATTTCAACGTCACTCACACACCTCCACGCTGCAGTTACGTCGCACCATTGTCAAACTCGGCGTACAGCAAAGGGAATAGTGGGCGGCAAAAAAACAAAACAAAAACCAAACAAAAACATTTCACATTTCACCCTCGCCATGTATGATGTGCAAAAAAACAAACCCGCAAACGGCCGTCGTTACGGTGACACAAAAGTCGCCGATCGCACTGTCCCCCCTCGCAGACGGGTAACACACACACACACCCCAACAACACCAATGGGTCAAAAACCACGCCAACGAGGCGTGCCACCATTCCACGCCACGGCGACCAACCTCGTGGCCGTACCCCGCGCAACACGCTTTGACGCGCCCCCCCACCCACAATCAAAATGCACACATACATCACAGCCGTCCACACACACAAACAACAACAACAATTCCGCCCTTCCCGCAAAAGGCAAGTTGGTGGCCCTGAAAAGGGCCGTTTTGCCGCTCTCGCAACGGAGGAGCCTTCTCCATCCTTCCTTCCATTCCAGAGCCACCTCCTTACTTGGAGCTCGTGTACTTGGTCACCGCCTTCGTGCCCTCGCTCACGGCGTGCTTGGCCAGCTCGCCAGGCAGCAACAGCCGCACAGCGGTCTGGATCTCGCGGGACGTGATGGTCGAGCGCTTGTTGTAGTGCGCCAGGCGAGAAGCCTCGGCCGCAATGCGCTCGAAAATGTCGTTCACGAAGCTGTTCATGATGCTCATCGCCTTCGACGAGATGCCCGTGTCAGGGTGCACCTGCTTCAGCACCTTGTAGATGTAGATGGCATAGCTCTCCTTCCTCTTGCGCTTCTTCTTCTTGTCGCCCTTCGAAATGTTCTTCTGCGCCTTGCCAGCCTTCTTGGCGGCCTTCCCGCTAGTCTTGGGCGGCATCTCGAACCAACGTACGGCAGCAGCAACACCAGTAGCAAGCGCTCCGCTCTAGTCAGCGTCTCCCCACACAGTGGCACCCGCCGCCAGCCGCCGCCGCACCTTTACCAGCTCGCCCTGTTGCGGCCGCCGACCAATGGGGCGCGCGCGCAACCGGCCGCCGCACCCGAGCCCATAAAGCACCCCCACCCCGGCTGCGCCGGCACGCACTCCGCTGCTCGACTCGCTGCCGCTCGCACCGGTCGTTTTCGTTTCCGTTTCGTGTGCACCGTCGCTAGCCCATCGCCATGTCCGGACGCGGAAAGGGAGGCAAAGTCAAGGGCAAGTCAAAGTCCCGCTCAAGCAGGGCTGGGCTCCAGTTCCCGGTCGGCAGAATCCACCGCCTCCTGCGCAAGGGAAACTACGCAGAGCGCGTCGGCGCCGGGGCGCCCGTCTACCTCGCCGCCGTCATGGAGTACCTCGCGGCTGAGGTGCTCGAGCTGGCCGGAAACGCGGCCCGCGACAACAAGAAGACGCGCATCATCCCGCGCCACCTGCAGCTTGCCATCCGCAACGACGAGGAGCTCAACAAGCTCCTGTCGGGCGTCACCATCGCACAGGGTGGTGTCCTGCCCAACATCCAGGCCGTCCTGCTGCCAAAGAAGACCGAGAAGAAGGCCTAAAGGAGGCCAGGCAATCGCAGCCGCCGCGTGCTCCCCTGCACGCAACGCGCTTTGCCGGCTCGGCCCACAACAATCGGCCCTTTTCAGGGCCACCACACAAACCTACGTCCAAAGCAAAATTTCAGTCGTCCTCGCCGCACCTTGTTTTGTTTTAACTTTGCACCGTCACAGCACAGCCGCCGCCGGCGCACGTCCGCCATCTTGTCGTCCACACAGCCCGTGTGGCCCAAAACACACACACACACACACACATTTTGCACGGTCGCAGTCGCCTTCCAAACCGACAACGGCAGCAATAATGACCATTGTTAAAGGGAGGCGTGTCGACACACCGCCCTCCACTCCCGCGCGCAACGGCCGTCGACACGAACGAAACAGCTGATCCGGCCGCCTATGCCCACACGCCTTGCCTCGGAAACCCCAACGCCGCCGCCGCAAACAAACACACAGAGCCAAACCACGCAAGCAAATAATCACCGCCTCTCGCACAACAACACACAGCCCGCCATCTCCGTCGCGATCGATACAAAGACACACAATAACAAACACACAAACGAAGCAGCTCCACACACAGCCAGCCACATGACACGTTTCCTTTCCTTCTCCCCTCCCAGTCACATCACGTCGCTCAAACGGAAAGAAAGAAAGAAACAAACAAACAACACAGCGCACACACGCAGCAACAACAACACAGACTCTTTCGCACTTTTCAACTTCCGAACAGTGTGGTGGCCCTGAAAAGGGCCGTTTTCTAGTCTCTCCCACCCACAAGCACGGCCGCGGGAAGGCCAGCGCCCGCTGCGACGCAGCCTAACCGCCGAAACCGTACAGGGTGCGCCCCTGCCTCTTCAGGGCGTACACCACGTCCATGGCCGTCACAGTCTTGCGCTTGGCGTGCTCAGTGTACGTCACCGCGTCGCGGATCACGTTCTCCAGGAACACCTTCAGCACCCCGCGGGTCTCCTCGTAGATCAGACCAGAGATGCGCTTCACGCCGCCCCTGCGAGCCAGGCGGCGGATGGCGGGCTTCGTGATGCCCTGGATGTTGTCGCGCAACACCTTGCGGTGCCGCTTGGCGCCACCCTTGCCGAGCCCCTTTCCTCCCTTGCCGCGGCCTGTCATCCTTCCTTCCTCGGGCAAAGCAAAACGTGCACAAACAGCAGCTGCAGCGGCTGGCGAGTCGGCTACGGTCTGCGCCCAGCGCGCCCGCCGCCCCCCTATATAGACTCTGGCCCGCCCTCCCCCCACCACGCGCAACCGAGGGCATATAAGCGCAGCACGGAGGCGCGCGGGCCCGTTGTCAAGGCAGCACCGGACGCCGCGCCGCACCTAACCTCCACGCACGCCGCTCCGCTACCGCTACCGCTACCGCTACCGCCATGGCCCGCACAAAGCAAACGGCCCGCAAGTCCACCGGCGGAAAGGCGCCGCGCAAACAGCTCGCCACCAAGGCGGCGAGGAAGAGCGCGCCCGCCACCGGAGGCGTCAAGAAGCCCCACCGCTACAGGCCGGGCACCGTCGCCCTGCGAGAAATCAGGCGCTACCAGAAGAGCACAGAGCTGCTCATCCGCAAGCTGCCATTCCAGCGCCTAGTGCGCGAGATCGCCCAGGACTTCAAGACCGACCTGCGCTTCCAGAGCTCCGCAGTCATGGCCCTGCAGGAGGCCAGCGAGGCCTACCTCGTCGGCCTCTTCGAAGACACCAACCTGTGCGCAATCCACGCCAAGCGCGTCACCATCATGCCCAAGGACATCCAGCTCGCGCGCCGCATCCGCGGCGAGCGCGCCTAAACCGCGCCGCGGCACCGCACCGCACCGCACCGCACAAACAAAAACGGCCCTTTTCAGGGCCACTAACATCTCTCCGTCGCGAGCAAACTTTGTCGGTCGCCTGCCTCTCGCCCCGCAACCCAAAAACAAAAAAAAACCACCACTTCCCGTCCGTCCGCCACACCCGCTCACTCTGCCTGCCTGCTAGCAGCGCGCAACAATCACACATCATCCCTCCCCGGCGCTCAAAGCGCACAATACCCAACGGCCGACGTCACACCGCACGGGTGGCTGGCCGGCCGCCGCTTTCGTTTCGAAAACAAAAAAAACCCGCACTCCACTCCGACGGCCAACGGCCAGGCAGGCGCGCGCGCTCGCTCGCTCTACGCGCCACCGAAATCCCCGCCGACTCCTTCCACATCTCAACGTGCCCCCCGTTGCAAAACATAACACACACACACACACACACAAAGGAACAAAACAAAACAAAGACCAGACACGACTCGACAAGACAGACATCCGAGACGAACGAACGCAGGCAAGCCAACCAACGTATTCAAACAAAACAACGTGACAGAAAAACCAACCGTCGGCCGCCGCCACAAACACGGCGACAATCAACCACGACAACAACAACAACACCGCTTACCGCTACCGCCGCCCACACCCGCCACCGACCCCCGCAATCCAACCACCACGGCACGCAAACAGCATCCCCACGGGCATACAGAAACGCCAGACAGACACCCACACCAAACGCAACACGACAATCAAAACCTTCCCCGACGTGCTTTGATGGCCCTGAGAAGGGCCGTTTTGGGCCGCGCGTCTCTTGCGCGCCACTAGACGACGACGGGGGGTGGGGACGACGGAGTCAAGCGCCAAACCCTTCCTTTCTCCCATCTCTTTCTCCTCTACTCTACTTCTTCTTCTTGGGCGAAGCCTTCGCCTTAGACGGCGTCGTCGCCTTCTTCGGGCGCGGCGCCTTCGGCTTCTTCGTCGGAACCTTGGCGGCCTTCTTCGCCTTCGACGGCGACTTGGCCTTGGCCGGCTTGGCCGCAGCCGCCTTCTTCGCACCCGCGGGCGCGGCCGACGCCGCAGACGCCTTCTTGGCGGCGCCCGCCTTCCGACCGGTCGCCGCCTTCACGCCACCAGCCTTCTTTGCGCCGGCCGCACGGGCGCCCTTCTTCTCCTTGCTGGCCGGAGCGGCGCGCTTCTTCTTGGCACCGCCAGCACGAGCCTTGCCGCCCTCGGCCGCCCCCCCGCCGCCGGCGCCGGCAAGCTTGAACGAGCCGGACGCGCCCTTCCCCTTCGTCTGCACCAGCTCGCCCGCCACGACGGCCGACTTGAGGTACTTCTTGATAAACGGCGCCAGCTTCTCCGCGTCCAGCTTGTAGTGCGCGGCTATGTACTTCTTGATCGCCTGCAGCGACGACCCGCCGCGCTCCTTCAGACTCTTGATGGCGGCCGTCACCATCTCAGAGGTGCGCGGGTGCGCAGGCTTGGCGCGCGGCTTCTTCGCAGACGACGCAGACTTGGCCTTCTTCGTAGTGCCGGTGGCGGCGGGTGCCGCAGCAGTCTCGTTCGTAGCCGCCTGATCTGCCATTTCGACGACGCGCGTAACACACAGCGAGAGCGAGCGGGACGGCAGGCAGGCACGCAAGCACAGCACAGCAGCAGAGCAGAGAATCACAAGGCCCAGCCAGTGTCGCGGGCGGGCGCGGACGGCCGAGAGAGCGGCCGCCACTCTGCGCGCCGCCGCGCCGCGCCTCCCGCGCTTGCTACCGCCCAACGTCCGACAGCCTGTGCGGAGCAGCCCCAAACCTGCGCCACAACCGCCCGCGCCTTTCAAACCACCGAGGATGGGGCTACACACAGCCACACCACAGTCGCCAACCAGTCGCCACGGCAGCGCCGCAAACCACGGCCAAACTGCAGCTACCGCGCGCTACAGCCTGGGTCGGCCCGCCGAGAATCGCCGCCCCCGCCCAAATGCCGCCCCCACAGCCCCAGCCGACGACCCGCCACAATGGCCAAACCTTCGGCAAAACTCCCACACCGTCGCCGCGGCAGCCCGGCCAGCGCGGCCGGCGCCACAGCCACACAAGCCGAGGCGTGCGGCGATGACGGCCGTGCAAACGCGCCTCCGCCGCCCCATCGCCTTCCGTCGCCCTCCCGCCGTTTCCCGATCGGCCCGCAGCCGTCGGGCCACATCGCGCGCCGTCCTCCTCCTCTCGCCCGCCAACATTCACAGCCGTTTCTCAACAATTGCCCGCCGCAAACGGACGCCGCCTGCGCAACAGGCGCCGCCGCCCCTCGCCGCTTCCGACCCAACCCCTCGACCGAGGCAAACCGCAATCCGAATCTACAGACCAACCCAATCTGCCGTCAAGCACACACGACAGCCGACCTTACACGTTACGCGTTACACATTACGTTTACACGTCTACGTTAGGTTAGGTTAGGTTAGGTGGACGTGGGTTAGGTTAAGGGGACTTGGGTTAGGTTAAGCGTCAAACTTAGGTTAAGCATTCAAACACGTCAGGCGTCAGAGGTTAGGTTAGGTTAGGTTAGGTTAGGTTAGGTTAGGTTAGGTTAGGTTAGGTTACACGTTAGGTTAAGGGGTCAGTGCTAGGTTAAGAAGCGTCAAACGTAGGTTAAAAAAGCGTTCAAAAACGTGAGGCGTGAGCCGGACAGCTTACCTTACGTAGACGTTAGGGGCTCACAGGCTGAGCTCACCTCGCCACACCACAGGTTAGGTTCGGTTCGGTTCGCTCGGCTCAGCGTAAAGCGCCGAGGTCAGGGTTACGTTCGTTCACCTTCGGGCGCCACACTTTCGGTTGAAAGGTCGCGACGGGACGACGTCGGCAGGCACGCCGCAAACGAACAAAAACGTACAGACGACGTCGGAAACCGCCGACAGACGGGGGAGCAGCACGACCACGACCAGACACCGAGCGCGAACGAGACACACGCGAACCACCCCCACCGGCCAAAGGGCACCACACAACAACCCAGAGCACCACGTGTCGACACCAGAGCAACCCGCCGCTCACGCGACATGGCTGGCACCGAAGGGCAACCGCCCGCAACTGCGCTTTCCGCGCCGGCCCGGATGCACGTCGTGCTACAACAACACCACTACCGTACACAGCCGCTGTTCACAACATCACTATCAATGGCGCGCCCGCGGCTCGCCGCCGTCGCCGTCGCAGTCGCAGCCCCAACGCCAGCACTTTTGCACCACCATTCACACGCACCGCAACACAGCTCGCCGACACAGCCGAACAAAACAAACACCACACAACAACAGCAACAACGCCGCCGCCTCTACTTGTGCCGGCGACCCACCCCGCCGATGGCGCACCTTTCGCCAGCCGGCAATCGACACACACGCACCCACCCACCGGGGCCCAGTGCAAAAAAAAAAAAAAAAAAAAAAAAAAAAAAACAAAAACACACAAAAACAAAAAAACCAAACAACACAAACGACACGGGAAGCGCACACCGCCACTTCGCGCGCACGCCACCAACCAGTCGTCGTCTCAAAATAACAAACACAAACAAAATAAACTAACAACTAGGGCAACACAAAACAAAAACGCCTCGCACGAACCGCCCACAAAAAGGACAAGCACACGCACAGCCTCTGCTGACGACCACGACGCAGCGGCACGCTGCTCCTGTCCCGCGCCCCGCGCCCCACTCGATTCACAACTCACGCGACACCGTCAACGACGGGCTCGCTTCCCGCGACCTACCACCTTTCCGCCACGACGCACAGCCCCAGCCCCACCCGACGACGCCCGTGGCAACGACTGCACTTTCACCACCGCCTCCCCCTTCCCCCCCAAAACACACACACACACACACAGCCAGCCAAAAACGCACTCGCGACCCACACATGCACGTGCATCGGCACACGCCAACCAGTCAACGTCGACAACCACACGCAAGGCTCGAAACGAAACCGGCGTCCTTCCACGTTGCCATCAAGCTACGCGACACAAGACACAAGGAACCAACACAACAGCCGGCCCCACTAATTCCCACTCTCACGCCGCAAAAAGCACACCGAAACCGCCAAACGCACGCACATTCCCCTTCGCACTGACACCACCGACCGGCTCGCTACCACACACCTCTCGGCAGCCGTTTCACGCCAATTCGCCACACCGCCCACACAGTCGACAAGCGCCCGCCCTGTACGGCACACGCAACGACGCAGCGCAGCAAAGGGCGCCCGCAACACATACCTCTCCGCCGCCCGACGCGCCAACCGCCACACCACACCGCCAGCCACTCGCAAATTGTGCACTGCCACCAGCCACACGTCCAACACGCCGCGCCGCCTCCGGCCACCCGCCAGGGGGCGCTCACGTCCGCGACAACAGCGCGGCCCGCCGGGCCGGGCCGAACCGAACCGAGCCGCCGCTGCTCTGCACTCGGCACGGCCACACCCTGCTGCAGACCGGGCTCGTCCCTCTGTACGCGTCTGCCTGCGCATCAACACAACACGACCTTTTTCTTTTTTTCCTCTCTACCGCCATCCCTTCTTCTCGCGTTTTACTCGTTGTTGCAGCAGCGGCGCACACCTACACATCCACAGCCCCAGCCGAGCCGGCCTCACCTCAGGGCCCGCCGCCAGCGTCTCCTCCTCGGGCACAGGTGCGGTGCTGTGGCCGCCCATCCAACCGCATTGCTGGCCGTCCAGCCACCAGGCGTTCCCACTGCCGCGAGCCACGCCGCGCACCGACCCTGCTGCAGAAAACGAAGCATAGCCAGAGACCGACCGATACACAAAGCAAGCCGTCGCCTCGCCTCTTGTCCTTCCTGCCTTCCTTCCGCCCCCGCCCTTCTCACACCACCGCCTCTCCACTTTCGCCCCCCCCCCCCTCCTTTTTTTTTTTTTGTTTTCTTCTTTCTTTCTTTCTTTCTTTGGCCCTCTCTCCTTCCCGCCATGGCGGTTACGGCACCGCCTGCAGCGGCAGATTTTTTGCGCCCACACGCCTACTCCTACCACCATTAACCTTGCCCTGCCCTGCCCATCAACGTCGCAGTCGAACCGACGCTTGCCAACACACTGCCCACGTTCCTTTCTCTTTTCGGCCTACGCCCATTACGCGCCGCCGCCACAGCACCTTCCCTTCCCACAACACACCGACGTCATCACACGCACCCAAAACAGGGGCCACGACCGTGTTCCTCGCCCACTCCCATCCCGCACGGTACGCACATTCCCAACTACTACCGCGCACCCTCCCTTTCCAATCTGTGTGTCTCTGTGTCTGTGTCCTGTCCGCGCGTGACGCCTCTCAACATCCGCCGTCCCCCGTCCCGTTTTCGCCCCCATGCCGTCGTCGCGCCGCCTCCTCCCCGTCCACCGCCGCCCCTGTCCGCCCCGCACCACACCATACACCGCTGCTTGTCCCGGCCGTTGCCACCAAAGGCGCCGACCGCAAACGCGCCACGCCGCAGCCCCCGTGCGTCTCGCGCTCGCTTGCATCTCCGTGCCGACGCTGCCTCTCTTCCCACTCGCACTCGACCTCGACAACACAGTCTTTGGCTCCGCCACTGCGTGTTCCGGTGGTACGCACGCTGCACCACGTATGTATTCATTACCAGAGCGATGGCGAGGCATGACAGCATCTCTGTCTGACCAGAGAGTTCTTTATCGCTGCTAGTCGGCGCTTGGACCGCGCCAGACGACAGTAGTTGCACGCACCGGGTCGCCAGGAACAGTTGTTATATATATTGTAGCGCGAGTCGGGAGAGGTAGTAGTCGGTCGACAGTAGTAGCGGGTGGACGGTTGTACTGAGCGGGCGTCGGCGGCGTGCTCTGCTCGTCTCGCGACTCTGGTCACGGTTCGGGACGATGTATAGTATATTGTGTTATAATCAAAAGGTGGTGTGACGCTGCATTGCGCAAATCTGATAACGTATGTTCATTGTACTTATTTTGTTCAACAACAAAAGCCCCACTATTACTTTTTTTCTAAAGTAACTTTTGTCTCTTAACGAAAAACATTCACTTTTTAAAGACTACTTCCTATGGCATTTCCCTCCAAGGAGTGCAATTAATTACCAGCCAGCACTCATTCATTGCACACAGCTGTGTAAGGGGTATCTACAATTGAGGAGCGGATATAAATGCAATTTTTTGTTTTTTTTTGTTTTTTGTTTTGTGTGTGTGTGTGTTGTAACCTCCCAGCAATATTTAAAATAATGGACAATGTTATTTACGGATGCTAATGGACATTGCGCTAATTGTAACCTCGCCCACAATGAGAGGTATTGAAAATGGCAACAAAAATGTGCAATTCGCAATCTGACTCAAATATAAAGTCTTCACACAACATTTACAAAAGTCCGTTCAGTGACAAGAAACTTCAATTAAACCGAAATATCGGTCTTTGGCCCTGTGCAAAACAATCAGAATTAAAAGTCTTACCTCCGAATAAATGGATGTCACATTTCTGCTCTGGTTGTTGCGCAGCGCTTGGAGGAACTGCATTGCAAATAATAATATTCTCTTTCTTTGTGATTTTAGTGACATTTTTCTTCAAAGAAGTGGAACGAACTCTTTAGTTCAATAAAAGATTAAATGTTTGAAAAATGCTTTTGAAATAAAAATTATTATTGGGGAACTTGTTGGAGAATAATTACAATAAATACAATTTCTCATTATCTAACGATTATATCAATTAACAGTATACCTTATTCACCATCTTGACCAGTGTTGCCGACCGCCTACATCACACAACCGCACTCGGCTGCTACTACTGACCGACCGCTCTGCATGACGACTATTAGCGTACTGCACGCGACGACTACTGACAGAGTACAGCCCTCAACTACACAGACTGACTGACTGACTGAGAACCGCTCGCAACACTCGCGCAGTCCAGCGCAAACTCTCTGGTCACAGATGCTACAATGTCTCGCCATCGCTACTATGTTACATACGTGTTTCAGTGTCTTTTTCATTGGGGTAACGATCTTTGGCTCTTTTTATTCTGAATACAGGGCCAAAGGTCAACGGCTGCTGCCCTTATACAATTTATCAGGTTTCATTATGTCTGTTGCAATGTTACATACGGTTCACTCTTTCATTAATATTATCGTTGGGTTTGTTTTGTAGGGACGTTAACATTCTGGCACATTTTTATTATCATCGGACTCTCTGCTATTTGTGCAGGGAGGTTATACCTGGGTCCATTTCCATTTACATTTTAATATTGATAGACTTTTTGTTTTCTTTTTTGTTTCTTGTTGTTTTTCCTTCTTTTTTTTTGTTGTTTTTTTTCTTTTGTTTTGTTTTTCCCGCTCTCACCACCACCGCCGCATCACGCCTTCCGTTTTCTTGGTTTCTTTTCTGTGCTTCAACATCACCGCGCCCCATTTCCACACCACAGCCATCAGCCTCCAAGACGGGCGGGCGCAGTGTGCCATTTCCGGCGCACAAGCACACCCGTACGGTACTCTCCTCGCCCCCACGCCACCAACAACACAGCGACCACGCGGCTTTCAGGCACGGCACGGCACGGCACCGGCGAAATGCGCCGCCCCCGCCCCTCCGCGCATCCGTCCGTCTCGCCACGTTCACTGACAGCCGCGTCTGCGGCTACACCACGACAACCACAACACAACACCGCTCCCCTCCCTGGCAACTCACATTGTTTTTCTCCTCCTCTTTTGCACAAACCACAACGCCGAGCACAGGCGCAAGCCACCCACACCGCGCCCCTCCCCGTCCCGTCTTTGGCCGCCGCTCCTCGTTTCCTCGTTTGCCCCCTCCCATCTCCCGAAATGCCATGCCAGCAGCGTTACGCATGCCCCTCCCCTGTCCACACAACACTACCGCCTAACGAACAGCCTTTTCCGGGCCACATGCAGGGCACGCCCACCTCCAAACGCTGCCAATTCACGGACGCACACACACACTCACTTTCTCGACACCTTTCTGTACGGAGGGTGCGTCATCTCGACCGTGACAGAGTGACGGCAACTATCGACGATCCATTTCCCCCCACTGGTAAAACATGTCCACTAACACCTACATACATCATTCAAGTACACAGACAATAGCATACACACAATGGGAGGGCACACGAACATGGACGGCACGGCACTGTCATACACTCTTCCTCAGAACCATATCAACAAACGTTACGTACATCCGGGAAAGCGAAAGCGAACGCGAAAGCGAAAGCGAAAGCAAAGGCAAAGCCCAATGCAGCCGTCAAAGGTAACGTTCACCACGGCAGACACTTGCAGCCGCGCCGCCGTTAAACGCATTTCAGTGCGGCTCCAATACGCCTCCGACACGGGAACGTTCCGTTGCTCTACGAATGCGTTTCTCCCCTTTTTCCCTTCCTCTCTCTTTTGCCCCCCCTCCTTGCACTCTTGCCTCATTCCTCACGTTCTGCCCAGACATTCGACCGATCAACGTCAACCTTTCGTTACCGTTCTCAGCGCGACGGTGTACAACAGTATGACGGGTGTGCCCAAGACTTCGGTTCAGTTGCGTGACGCCGGTCTATCGCGCCGATCGACAGTTACTCAGGGGGCGACGGATCGGACCACGTCACCGACACACAAAACACTTTCAAACAAACAAATACATACCGGATGGACACAGACAAACACGTGTACAGACATTCGCCAAACAAACGACCACCGCCGCCGCCGCCGTCGTCGTCTAGCGTGCATCTTGAATGACGACATCGGTGTGCGTGCGTCGTACGCAATCAGTCAGACACGGCTATCAAACATCAGAGTCGAATGGTACATCATCGTGCGTGTCGCCGTACACGTACAGTACAATACAACAACAATGCGTCTTAATGGCACGTTCATTTCAACGTCACTCACACACCTCCACGCTGCAGTTACGTCGCACCATTGTCAAACTCGGCGTACAGCAAAGGGAATAGTGGGCGGCAAAAAAACAAAACAAAAACCAAACAAAAACATTTCACATTTCACCCTCGCCATGTATGATGTGCAAAAAAACAAACCCGCAAACGGCCGTCGTTACGGTGACACAAAAGTCGCCGATCGCACTGTCCCCCCTCGCAGACGGGTAACACACACACACACCCCAACAACACCAATGGGTCAAAAACCACGCCAACGAGGCGTGCCACCATTCCACGCCACGGCGACCAACCTCGTGGCCGTACCCCGCGCAACACGCTTTGACGCGCCCCCCCACCCACAATCAAAATGCACACATACATCACAGCCGTCCACACACACAAACAACAACAACAATTCCGCCCTTCCCGCAAAAGGCAAGTTGGTGGCCCTGAAAAGGGCCGTTTTGCCGCTCTCGCAACGGAGGAGCCTTCTCCATCCTTCCTTCCATTCCAGAGCCACCTCCTTACTTGGAGCTCGTGTACTTGGTCACCGCCTTCGTGCCCTCGCTCACGGCGTGCTTGGCCAGCTCGCCAGGCAGCAACAGCCGCACAGCGGTCTGGATCTCGCGGGACGTGATGGTCGAGCGCTTGTTGTAGTGCGCCAGGCGAGAAGCCTCGGCCGCAATGCGCTCGAAAATGTCGTTCACGAAGCTGTTCATGATGCTCATCGCCTTCGACGAGATGCCCGTGTCAGGGTGCACCTGCTTCAGCACCTTGTAGATGTAGATGGCATAGCTCTCCTTCCTCTTGCGCTTCTTCTTCTTGTCGCCCTTCGAAATGTTCTTCTGCGCCTTGCCAGCCTTCTTGGCGGCCTTCCCGCTAGTCTTGGGCGGCATCTCGAACCAACGTACGGCAGCAGCAACACCAGTAGCAAGCGCTCCGCTCTAGTCAGCGTCTCCCCACACAGTGGCACCCGCCGCCAGCCGCCGCCGCACCTTTACCAGCTCGCCCTGTTGCGGCCGCCGACCAATGGGGCGCGCGCGCAACCGGCCGCCGCACCCGAGCCCATAAAGCACCCCCACCCCGGCTGCGCCGGCACGCACTCCGCTGCTCGACTCGCTGCCGCTCGCACCGGTCGTTTTCGTTTCCGTTTCGTGTGCACCGTCGCTAGCCCATCGCCATGTCCGGACGCGGAAAGGGAGGCAAAGTCAAGGGCAAGTCAAAGTCCCGCTCAAGCAGGGCTGGGCTCCAGTTCCCGGTCGGCAGAATCCACCGCCTCCTGCGCAAGGGAAACTACGCAGAGCGCGTCGGCGCCGGGGCGCCCGTCTACCTCGCCGCCGTCATGGAGTACCTCGCGGCTGAGGTGCTCGAGCTGGCCGGAAACGCGGCCCGCGACAACAAGAAGACGCGCATCATCCCGCGCCACCTGCAGCTTGCCATCCGCAACGACGAGGAGCTCAACAAGCTCCTGTCGGGCGTCACCATCGCACAGGGTGGTGTCCTGCCCAACATCCAGGCCGTCCTGCTGCCAAAGAAGACCGAGAAGAAGGCCTAAAGGAGGCCAGGCAATCGCAGCCGCCGCGTGCTCCCCTGCACGCAACGCGCTTTGCCGGCTCGGCCCACAACAATCGGCCCTTTTCAGGGCCACCACACAAACCTACGTCCAAAGCAAAATTTCAGTCGTCCTCGCCGCACCTTGTTTTGTTTTAACTTTGCACCGTCACAGCACAGCCGCCGCCGGCGCACGTCCGCCATCTTGTCGTCCACACAGCCCGTGTGGCCCAAAACACACACACACACACACACATTTTGCACGGTCGCAGTCGCCTTCCAAACCGACAACGGCAGCAATAATGACCATTGTTAAAGGGAGGCGTGTCGACACACCGCCCTCCACTCCCGCGCGCAACGGCCGTCGACACGAACGAAACAGCTGATCCGGCCGCCTATGCCCACACGCCTTGCCTCGGAAACCCCAACGCCGCCGCCGCAAACAAACACACAGAGCCAAACCACGCAAGCAAATAATCACCGCCTCTCGCACAACAACACACAGCCCGCCATCTCCGTCGCGATCGATACAAAGACACACAATAACAAACACACAAACGAAGCAGCTCCACACACAGCCAGCCACATGACACGTTTCCTTTCCTTCTCCCCTCCCAGTCACATCACGTCGCTCAAACGGAAAGAAAGAAAGAAACAAACAAACAACACAGCGCACACACGCAGCAACAACAACACAGACTCTTTCGCACTTTTCAACTTCCGAACAGTGTGGTGGCCCTGAAAAGGGCCGTTTTCTAGTCTCTCCCACCCACAAGCACGGCCGCGGGAAGGCCAGCGCCCGCTGCGACGCAGCCTAACCGCCGAAACCGTACAGGGTGCGCCCCTGCCTCTTCAGGGCGTACACCACGTCCATGGCCGTCACAGTCTTGCGCTTGGCGTGCTCAGTGTACGTCACCGCGTCGCGGATCACGTTCTCCAGGAACACCTTCAGCACCCCGCGGGTCTCCTCGTAGATCAGACCAGAGATGCGCTTCACGCCGCCCCTGCGAGCCAGGCGGCGGATGGCGGGCTTCGTGATGCCCTGGATGTTGTCGCGCAACACCTTGCGGTGCCGCTTGGCGCCACCCTTGCCGAGCCCCTTTCCTCCCTTGCCGCGGCCTGTCATCCTTCCTTCCTCGGGCAAAGCAAAACGTGCACAAACAGCAGCTGCAGCGGCTGGCGAGTCGGCTACGGTCTGCGCCCAGCGCGCCCGCCGCCCCCCTATATAGACTCTGGCCCGCCCTCCCCCCACCACGCGCAACCGAGGGCATATAAGCGCAGCACGGAGGCGCGCGGGCCCGTTGTCAAGGCAGCACCGGACGCCGCGCCGCACCTAACCTCCACGCACGCCGCTCCGCTACCGCTACCGCTACCGCTACCGCCATGGCCCGCACAAAGCAAACGGCCCGCAAGTCCACCGGCGGAAAGGCGCCGCGCAAACAGCTCGCCACCAAGGCGGCGAGGAAGAGCGCGCCCGCCACCGGAGGCGTCAAGAAGCCCCACCGCTACAGGCCGGGCACCGTCGCCCTGCGAGAAATCAGGCGCTACCAGAAGAGCACAGAGCTGCTCATCCGCAAGCTGCCATTCCAGCGCCTAGTGCGCGAGATCGCCCAGGACTTCAAGACCGACCTGCGCTTCCAGAGCTCCGCAGTCATGGCCCTGCAGGAGGCCAGCGAGGCCTACCTCGTCGGCCTCTTCGAAGACACCAACCTGTGCGCAATCCACGCCAAGCGCGTCACCATCATGCCCAAGGACATCCAGCTCGCGCGCCGCATCCGCGGCGAGCGCGCCTAAACCGCGCCGCGGCACCGCACCGCACCGCACCGCACAAACAAAAACGGCCCTTTTCAGGGCCACTAACATCTCTCCGTCGCGAGCAAACTTTGTCGGTCGCCTGCCTCTCGCCCCGCAACCCAAAAACAAAAAAAAACCACCACTTCCCGTCCGTCCGCCACACCCGCTCACTCTGCCTGCCTGCTAGCAGCGCGCAACAATCACACATCATCCCTCCCCGGCGCTCAAAGCGCACAATACCCAACGGCCGACGTCACACCGCACGGGTGGCTGGCCGGCCGCCGCTTTCGTTTCGAAAACAAAAAAAACCCGCACTCCACTCCGACGGCCAACGGCCAGGCAGGCGCGCGCGCTCGCTCGCTCTACGCGCCACCGAAATCCCCGCCGACTCCTTCCACATCTCAACGTGCCCCCCGTTGCAAAACATAACACACACACACACACACACAAAGGAACAAAACAAAACAAAGACCAGACACGACTCGACAAGACAGACATCCGAGACGAACGAACGCAGGCAAGCCAACCAACGTATTCAAACAAAACAACGTGACAGAAAAACCAACCGTCGGCCGCCGCCACAAACACGGCGACAATCAACCACGACAACAACAACAACACCGCTTACCGCTACCGCCGCCCACACCCGCCACCGACCCCCGCAATCCAACCACCACGGCACGCAAACAGCATCCCCACGGGCATACAGAAACGCCAGACAGACACCCACACCAAACGCAACACGACAATCAAAACCTTCCCCGACGTGCTTTGATGGCCCTGAGAAGGGCCGTTTTGGGCCGCGCGTCTCTTGCGCGCCACTAGACGACGACGGGGGGTGGGGACGACGGAGTCAAGCGCCAAACCCTTCCTTTCTCCCATCTCTTTCTCCTCTACTCTACTTCTTCTTCTTGGGCGAAGCCTTCGCCTTAGACGGCGTCGTCGCCTTCTTCGGGCGCGGCGCCTTCGGCTTCTTCGTCGGAACCTTGGCGGCCTTCTTCGCCTTCGACGGCGACTTGGCCTTGGCCGGCTTGGCCGCAGCCGCCTTCTTCGCACCCGCGGGCGCGGCCGACGCCGCAGACGCCTTCTTGGCGGCGCCCGCCTTCCGACCGGTCGCCGCCTTCACGCCACCAGCCTTCTTTGCGCCGGCCGCACGGGCGCCCTTCTTCTCCTTGCTGGCCGGAGCGGCGCGCTTCTTCTTGGCACCGCCAGCACGAGCCTTGCCGCCCTCGGCCGCCCCCCCGCCGCCGGCGCCGGCAAGCTTGAACGAGCCGGACGCGCCCTTCCCCTTCGTCTGCACCAGCTCGCCCGCCACGACGGCCGACTTGAGGTACTTCTTGATAAACGGCGCCAGCTTCTCCGCGTCCAGCTTGTAGTGCGCGGCTATGTACTTCTTGATCGCCTGCAGCGACGACCCGCCGCGCTCCTTCAGACTCTTGATGGCGGCCGTCACCATCTCAGAGGTGCGCGGGTGCGCAGGCTTGGCGCGCGGCTTCTTCGCAGACGACGCAGACTTGGCCTTCTTCGTAGTGCCGGTGGCGGCGGGTGCCGCAGCAGTCTCGTTCGTAGCCGCCTGATCTGCCATTTCGACGACGCGCGTAACACACAGCGAGAGCGAGCGGGACGGCAGGCAGGCACGCAAGCACAGCACAGCAGCAGAGCAGAGAATGCTGTCGCATCATGGTGTAGTGTCCTCCAGGTTGACACTACTGGTGTGTGGGTGAAGTTCTGGTAGAATCGCTCTACCCTTCCTTCAGCAAGTGGGACATCAGTGTCCTTCCAGGTTTTTCTTAGAGAGAAGCTTTTGGGTGTCTATGCTGCCCTGCTTCGTGGGCAATTTGATAATTGATGCTTGCTGCGGTTGTTTTTTTTTTTTTTTTTTTTTTTTTTTTTTTTTTTTTTTTTTTTTTTTTTTTTTTTTCCGCAGCAGATGTGGCTAGGCGCTACTTGTTACGTAGCAGTGTCTTCTAATCTGGTAGGGCGGCAACGTCTGCTGGTCGTCTCAGCAGGTCCGGCCAGCGGAGTGTGCGTCGCCAGTGTGGACGTCGTCCCAGATTCCTTATCAGCGGGTTGGTGGATGTACCCGCTTTGTTGTAGAAGTTTGTGGCCGCTTCTTCGAACCGCCTGCGTAGCGGTTCGATGTCTGCGACCACGTGAGTGTCCTCCGTCGGGAAGTCCCTTGGGAGGTGAAGAGCTAACCTGAGAGCCCTGTTCTGCAGTTTTTGCAGCCGCTCCAGGTTAGTTTGCGCCGTGTTGCCCCACACTACCGCCGCGTATTCGAGGAGAGGTCGAATTACGGACTTATATAGCGTGAGGCCGACGCAGGTAGGCAGCGTCGTAGTGGGGTTTAGCAGTGGGTAGAGGAGTCTTAGTCTACCCAGTGCTTTGCCCCTGATGCTCTCCACGTGTGGCCTCCAGGTGAGGTGCCGGTCCAGTGTGACGCCCAGGTACTTCGCAGTACCGTTCCACGGGACCGGGACGCCTCGGACCGAGACTGTGGGCGCGTCGTCCTTGACGTGTCTCGTCGCAATGACGATGGCCTGGGACTTCTCCCCATTGTAAGCCAGGCGCCATTTTTTCGCCCAGTCAGTGAGGGCGTCGGTGGCCGTCTGAAGTTTCCGCTGCAACGCCTCGACGCATCTGCTGCGGCTGTACACGGCCGTGTCGTCCGCATACAGCGCCAGGTTGACGTGGGCTGTGCGCGGTGGGTCGGCCGTGTACAGAGAGTAGAGCGTCGGCCCAACGACCGAGCCTTGAGGTACACCCGCGAGTATACGACGCTCCGTGGAGATTCCACTGTCTGCTCTGACGTGGAACGTTCTGCCCTCGAGGTAGCTCTGTAAGAGCTTCACGTGCGACACCGGGACGCCCTGGTCAAATAGTTTGAACAGGAGGCCCCGATGCCACACGGAGTCGAAGGCACGCGACACGTCGAGCAGGAGAGCGCCGAAATACTCGCGTCGGTCGATGGCACCGAACGCCTCCTCTGTTAGGCGCAGCAGCTGGTGTGTCGTGGCGTGTTGACTCCTGAAGCCAAACTGTTCGTTTGGTAGGAGTTGTTCTGCCTCGATGATCGCCCGCAGGCGGACCAGATACAGGCGTTCGAATATTTTCGAAAGTGCTGGAAGCAGGCTGATTGGCCTGTAGTTTTTCGCCCTTCGAATGTCCTTCCCTGGCTTGGGGAGGGCTACTATTTCAGCATGCTTCCAGCACGACGGGAACTGTTTGCTGAGCAGCACCTGGTTGAAGGTTGACGCGAGGACGTCGGCTGCCGTGTCTGGTAGCTGCTTCAGCATTATGTTCGTTACGTCATCTGGTCCACCTGCTTTTTTAGCATTTAGGTGGCGAAGCTGCAGCTTGACTTCGTCGGCTGAGATCGGCGGAATGGCGTCTTCTACCTCGTCATACTCCGCATCGAGGAAGACGGGGAGGCGTTCTTCTACCATCTGGATGTGGGCGGCGTCTATCGGGTCGTCGATCGGAGTGAAATTCGCGGCGAACGCGTCCGCTAGGGCTTCTGCCTTCGCGTTCGGCTCGCTCACGAATTCGGCTCCCACTTGCAGCGGCGGAATCCGTTGCATACGGCGCAGGTAGCCTTTTACGGCTTTCCACGCCGAGCCGTCATCGATGTTTAGTTGCTCCACCTTGCGCGCCCACTCCTGATTGCGGTGCGTGTCTACATCGGCCTTGATATGCCGGCACAATCTATTTAATTCGCGCTTTGTGGCTCGATTTCTTGTCCTCTGCCACTCGCGCTGTAGGCGGTTCTTTTGCGCTATAGCCTCCCGGATGTGTCGTGGCAGAGGGTGTGGCCGGCAGTCGATGTTGGCGTCGTCTCTGACAGGCGTGGACGCTGCCGCGGCGTCAACTATCGACTGCCTGATGTGTTGAAGTGCTGCGTCTGCTCCGTGTTCCGCCGCGTCCGGTGTGGCCTCAAGGGAATCGGCGACGGCGTTGCGGAACTCGTCCCAGCTGATGTCTCGTATGTCGAGCCCTCTCCGCTGTCTTGGGAGAGCGTCGGCGTCGAGGTCAAGTATGACCGGTACGTGGTCGGAGGACATCTTTGGCCGCGTACCGGCCGTGACGTGCAGGCGAGCGCCCTTGATGATCATGATATCCAGGATATCCGGGTGGCCCCGGTTCCGTGGATATATTGTCGGTTCATGAGGACCGATGACGACAGCTTCGTGGCGTTCCGCGACATGGAGTAAGCGCCGCCCGCTTGTGTTGGTCGTCCTGCTGTTCCAGACCGCATGCTTCGCGTTGAAGTCTCCCCCCAGTATGATTTTTCCGGGGAGAGCCAGCAACTTGTTGTAGTCTCCCGGTAGGAGCGCTCCTCTAGGCGGTCTGTAGACAGCGACGAACGTTATGGCGCCGTGTGCCGTCTCCACTGATACGGCAGTCGCTTCTGTCGTTGCCAGTTCCGGTATTTGGACGCGGTGGTGTCGTAGCGTCCTCCGTACATACACCGCTGTGCCGCCTCCGTGTGTTGGCCTGTCGTCCCTGTAGCATTCGTAGTTCGCTACGCCGACTCGGACGCCAGGCTTAAGCCACGTTTCGGTGACGAGACATACGTCGATGTTCTCGTCCCGTATAAGCTGCCGGAATTCGCCTGCCTGCTTAAGGAGTCCCTCGGCGTTGAAGACGCAGGCTGTTAAACTCCTTAGCGCTTCAGGCATGATGGCTGCATGGTTGGATGGCGGATGCAACTTTCTGCACCACGGCCAGGAGCTCAGTCATCTGCTGCATCATTGTTTCCATGCAGCTGAGCATCCGTTCCACGCGGGCTTCATTGGCAGCGTTGCCGCCGACAACATGGCGCGCGTTGGTCTCCATTTGTCCGCCATCTTGTCGGGCGCCGACAGTATGGCGGGGCGCCGTGGGACGCCGCCATCTTGGCTCCGGGAAGTCCTTCGGGCTCGCAAGGTTAGGCGCGGCTGCCGGTGGTTGGTCCACTGCGCGTGCCGGCGGGGCCGGGAAGGCTCGCGCTGATTGGTCCGCGACGCGCTGGGTCGCTGCAGGGAGGGGAGCCTGGCGCTGCTGGGGTGCAGCGGCCGGGACTACCTGCCTGCGCGGCAGCGCTGTGGGCGGGGCAACGGCGCTTTGTCCTGCAGATGGGCCAGCTGCCGGCTGGGCTACGGTAGGTGGAGTCTGTCCGCCATTTCTCGCCGATGCGCGCGGAGCGGGGACTCCATTTTGTGGCGCCGCATTGTCTGCGACTTGGCGCGCTTTTGCGGTCGTTGCCCTGCCTCGGCGGCCGCCTCTCCTGTTGTTCCGCTTCTTCCGGGGCTGGGTACTGCGTTGGCGGGAACTCTGCCTTTGTGTTCCTTTGTCTTCGTTCCCGCGCGCGCGATCGGCGAAGTCGAGGAGCACTGGGCAGCCACGGTAACTTGCCAAGTGTTTGCCTTTGCAGAGCTTGCAAGTCGGGGTGAAATCTTGGTGTGGCACCCCTTTAAGCGCGCATGACTCGGTTGAGTGTTGCTCGCCGCACTTCACGCAGTAATCTGGCATTGCACAGTACTTACTGACGTGGCCAGGTTCAAGGCAGCGGTAACATTGTGCGTAGGCCGCCTTGTTTCGCAGTTCTTCAGCTTTCACTTCCACATTGCCTATTTTTGTGAGGCTGAAGAGCTGCCTGTTATGAGTTGTATTGCTGGCTATTACCAACATAAGTGGGCCACGCCTGCGTGTGCGAAAAGGGCGCATTCTTACGACCTCTTCGACCACGAATCCCATGTTCTCCAGGTCCTCCTTTACTTCTGAGGGCAGGATTGTGCGCGGCAAGTGCCGAAACACTACTTTGAGCGGCTTCGTTCTTAAGGTACTGAACGTATAGTGGAACCACTTCCTGTCCTGCACCAGCTGAGACACTTTTTGGTAGTCCTCAGTAGTTTTGGTGCATATTTTGAAGAGCTCGTCACCAGTCACGCGCACTGTATAGTTGTCTTTACCAATGCAAAGGCTGATGGCGTTTTGCAGCTCTCTAAAATGCTCGCCAAATTTTATGACAATTGGTGGCGGCTTGCGACGCTGTTGCGCCTTGGGCATTTCAATGTCCTCTTCCTCCGCATCACTAAGGGCGCCAAAGCTGTTACTCACGTTTACAGGTGTGGTGTCCTTTGTGAGCACAGCCTTTGCAGTTTTTCTCGCGGTGGTGAAGCCGTCCTTGTCGGTCGTGTTGGTGCGGCCGCGCCTGCGGTTCTGCTTGGAGGGGAGCGGTGGAGTGTTGCTTTCCCTCCTGTATTTGTTGACTGACGGTATGTCGCCAGTCAGGGCGCGTTTCCTTGAGGTAGGCTGCTGTTGCTGCGGTGCGTCGTGCTCCATGGCCTCCTCCTCCTCCTCCTCGTCGCTATCAGGAAGTGGAGTAGCCAGAGCGTGGGGTAGCATCCCCACAAGCAGCTGAAGGGCTGCGTCAGAGTCACTTGGTGTGGATGTAACACCTGGATGCGACATATCCACAGATGTCGGCGTCACGGTCGCGGTAGCACACGGCACTGCGGTAACGGCACTATCACTACATGACGCGGACACACCGGAAATTTCGCATAAACTAGTGTCGCTCCTTAGGGGAGGAGTACTATCGGTGGCACACGATTGTGCCGCCGACGTACTCGACTCAACCCTTGCGTGCAGGGACGCGGCCCTGTCCGCGGGAGTCGGCACTGTCGCTTCAGCTTGCGGCGTGGCGGAGCGCTCGGCGCGTACGTCCGTCTCGCACGGCATCGCTGACTCGAGTGAGAGCAGAGAATCACAAGGCCCAGCCAGTGTCGCGGGCGGGCGCGGACGGCCGAGAGAGCGGCCGCCACTCTGCGCGCCGCCGCGCCGCGCCTCCCGCGCTTGCTACCGCCCAACGTCCGACAGCCTGTGCGGAGCAGCCCCAAACCTGCGCCACAACCGCCCGCGCCTTTCAAACCACCGAGGATGGGGCTACACACAGCCACACCACAGTCGCCAACCAGTCGCCACGGCAGCGCCGCAAACCACGGCCAAACTGCAGCTACCGCGCGCTACAGCCTGGGTCGGCCCGCCGAGAATCGCCGCCCCCGCCCAAATGCCGCCCCCACAGCCCCAGCCGACGACCCGCCACAATGGCCAAACCTTCGGCAAAACTCCCACACCGTCGCCGCGGCAGCCCGGCCAGCGCGGCCGGCGCCACAGCCACACAAGCCGAGGCGTGCGGCGATGACGGCCGTGCAAACGCGCCTCCGCCGCCCCATCGCCTTCCGTCGCCCTCCCGCCGTTTCCCGATCGGCCCGCAGCCGTCGGGCCACATCGCGCGCCGTCCTCCTCCTCTCGCCCGCCAACATTCACAGCCGTTTCTCAACAATTGCCCGCCGCAAACGGACGCCGCCTGCGCAACAGGCGCCGCCGCCCCTCGCCGCTTCCGACCCAACCCCTCGACCGAGGCAAACCGCAATCCGAATCTACAGACCAACCCAATCTGCCGTCAAGCACACACGACAGCCGACCTTACACGTTACGCGTTACACATTACGTTTACACGTCTACGTTAGGTTAGGTTAGGTTAGGTGGACGTGGGTTAGGTTAAGGGGACTTGGGTTAGGTTAAGCGTCAAACTTAGGTTAAGCATTCAAACACGTCAGGCGTCAGAGGTTAGGTTAGGTTAGGTTAGGTTAGGTTAGGTTAGGTTAGGTTAGGTTAGGTTACACGTTAGGTTAAGGGGTCAGTGCTAGGTTAAGAAGCGTCAAACGTAGGTTAAAAAAGCGTTCAAAAACGTGAGGCGTGAGCCGGACAGCTTACCTTACGTAGACGTTAGGGGCTCACAGGCTGAGCTCACCTCGCCACACCACAGGTTAGGTTCGGTTCGGTTCGCTCGGCTCAGCGTAAAGCGCCGAGGTCAGGGTTACGTTCGTTCACCTTCGGGCGCCACACTTTCGGTTGAAAGGTCGCGACGGGACGACGTCGGCAGGCACGCCGCAAACGAACAAAAACGTACAGACGACGTCGGAAACCGCCGACAGACGGGGGAGCAGCACGACCACGACCAGACACCGAGCGCGAACGAGACACACGCGAACCACCCCCACCGGCCAAAGGGCACCACACAACAACCCAGAGCACCACGTGTCGACACCAGAGCAACCCGCCGCTCACGCGACATGGCTGGCACCGAAGGGCAACCGCCCGCAACTGCGCTTTCCGCGCCGGCCCGGATGCACGTCGTGCTACAACAACACCACTACCGTACACAGCCGCTGTTCACAACATCACTATCAATGGCGCGCCCGCGGCTCGCCGCCGTCGCAGTCGCAGCCCCAACGCCAGCACTTTTGCACCACCATTCACACGCACCGCAACACAGCTCGCCGACACAGCCGAACAAAACAAACACCACACAACAACAGCAACAACGCCGCCGCCTCTACTTGTGCCGGCGACCCACCCCGCCGATGGCGCACCTTTCGCCAGCCGGCAATCGACACACACGCACCCACCCACCGGGGCCCAGTGCAAAAAAAAAAAAAAAAAAAAAAAAAAAAAAACAAAAACACACAAAAACAAAAAAACCAAACAACACAAACGACACGGGAAGCGCACACCGCCACTTCGCGCGCACGCCACCAACCAGTCGTCGTCTCAAAATAACAAACACAAACAAAATAAACTAACAACTAGGGCAACACAAAACAAAAACGCCTCGCACGAACCGCCCACAAAAAGGACAAGCACACGCACAGCCTCTGCTGACGACCACGACGCAGCGGCACGCTGCTCCTGTCCCGCGCCCCGCGCCCCACTCGATTCACAACTCACGCGACACCGTCAACGACGGGCTCGCTTCCCGCAACCTACCACCTTTCCGCCACGACGCACAGCCCCAGCCCCACCCGACGACGCCCGTGGCAACGACTGCACTTTCACCACCGCCTCCCCCTTCCCCCCCAAAACACACACACACACACACAGCCAGCCAAAAACGCACTCGCGACCCACACATGCACGTGCATCGGCACACGCCAACCAGTCAACGTCGACAACCACACGCAAGGCTCGAAACGAAACCGGCGTCCTTCCACGTTGCCATCAAGCTACGCGACACAAGACACAAGGAACCAACACAACAGCCGGCCCCACTAATTCCCACTCTCACGCCGCAAAAAGCACACCGAAACCGCCAAACGCACGCACATTCCCCTTCGCACTGACACCACCGACCGGCTCGCTACCACACACCTCTCGGCAGCCGTTTCACGCCAATTCGCCACACCGCCCACACAGTCGACAAGCGCCCGCCCTGTACGGCACACGCAACGACGCAGCGCAGCAAAGGGCGCCCGCAACACATACCTCTCCGCCGCCCGACGCGCCAACCGCCACACCACACCGCCAGCCACTCGCAAATTGTGCACTGCCACCAGCCACACGTCCAACACGCCGCGCCGCCTCCGGCCACCCGCCAGGGGGCGCTCACGTCCGCGACAACAGCGCGGCCCGCCGGGCCGGGCCGAACCGAACCGAGCCGCCGCTGCTCTGCACTCGGCACGGCCACACCCTGCTGCAGACCGGGCTCGTCCCTCTGTACGCGTCTGCCTGCGCATCAACACAACACGACCTTTTTCTTTTTTTCCTCTCTACCGCCATCCCTTCTTCTCGCGTTTTACTCGTTGTTGCAGCAGCGGCGCACACCTACACATCCACAGCCCCAGCCGAGCCGGCCTCACCTCAGGGCCCGCCGCCAGCGTCTCCTCCTCGGGCACAGGTGCGGTGCTGTGGCCGCCCATCCAACCGCATTGCTGGCCGTCCAGCCACCAGGCGTTCCCACTGCCGCGAGCCACGCCGCGCACCGACCCTGCTGCAGAAAACGAAGCATAGCCAGAGACCGACCGATACACAAAGCAAGCCGTCGCCTCGCCTCTTGTCCTTCCTGCCTTCCTTCCGCCCCCGCCCTTCTCACACCACCGCCTCTCCACTTTCGCCCCCCCCCCCCCCTCCTTTTTTTTTTTTTGTTTTCTTCTTTCTTTCTTTCTTTCTTTGGCCCTCTCTCCTTCCCGCCATGGCGGTTACGGCACCGCCTGCAGCGGCAGATTTTTTGCGCCCACACGCCTACTCCTACCACCATTAACCTTGCCCTGCCCTGCCCATCAACGTCGCAGTCGAACCGACGCTTGCCAACACACTGCCCACGTTCCTTTCTCTTTTCGGCCTACGCCCATTACGCGCCGCCGCCACAGCACCTTCCCTTCCCACAACACACCGACGTCATCACACGCACCCAAAACAGGGGCCACGACCGTGTTCCTCGCCCACTCCCATCCCGCACGGTACGCACATTCCCAACTACTACCGCGCACCCTCCCTTTCCAATCTGTGTGTCTCTGTGTCTGTGTCCTGTCCGCGCGTGACGCCTCTCAACATCCGCCGTCCCCCGTCCCGTTTTCGCCCCCATGCCGTCGTCGCGCCGCCTCCTCCCCGTCCACCGCCGCCCCTGTCCGCCCCGCACCACACCATACACCGCTGCTTGTCCCGGCCGTTGCCACCAAAGGCGCCGACCGCAAACGCGCCACGCCGCAGCCCCCGTGCGTCTCGCGCTCGCTTGCATCTCCGTGCCGACGCTGCCTCTCTTCCCACTCGCACTCGACCTCGACAACACAGTCTTTGGCTCCGCCACTGCGTGTTCCGGTGGTACGCACGCTGCACCACGTATGTATTCATTACCAGAGCGATGGCGAGGCATGACAGCATCTCTGTCTGACCAGAGAGTTCTTTATCGCTGCTAGTCGGCGCTTGGACCGCGCCAGACGACAGTAGTTGCACGCACCGGGTCGCCAGGAACAGTTGTTATATATATTGTAGCGCGAGTCGGGAGAGGTAGTAGTCGGTCGACAGTAGTAGCGGGTGGACGGTTGTACTGAGCGGGCGTCGGCGGCGTGCTCTGCTCGTCTCGCGACTCTGGTCACGGTTCGGGACGATGTATAGTATATTGTGTTATAATCAAAAGGTGGTGTGACGCTGCATTGCGCAAATCTGATAACGTATGTTCATTGTACTTATTTTGTTCAACAACAAAAGCCCCACTATTACTTTTTTTCTAAAGTAACTTTTGTCTCTTAACGAAAAACATTCACTTTTTAAAGACTACTTCCTATGGCATTTCCCTCCAAGGAGTGCAATTAATTACCAGCCAGCACTCATTCATTGCACACAGCTGTGTAAGGGGTATCTACAATTGAGGAGCGGATATAAATGCAATTTTTTGTTTTTTTTTGTTTTTTGTTTTGTGTGTGTGTGTGTTGTAACCTCCCAGCAATATTTAAAATAATGGACAATGTTATTTACGGATGCTAATGGACATTGCGCTAATTGTAACCTCGCCCACAATGAGAGGTATTGAAAATGGCAACAAAAATGTGCAATTCGCAATCTGACTCAAATATAAAGTCTTCACACAACATTTACAAAAGTCCGTTCAGTGACAAGAAACTTCAATTAAACCGAAATATCGGTCTTTGGCCCTGTGCAAAACAATCAGAATTAAAAGTCTTACCTCCGAATAAATGGATGTCACATTTCTGCTCTGGTTGTTGCGCAGCGCTTGGAGGAACTGCATTGCAAATAATAATATTCTCTTTCTTTGTGATTTTAGTGACATTTTTCTTCAAAGAAGTGGAACGAACTCTTTAGTTCAATAAAAGATTAAATGTTTGAAAAATGCTTTTGAAATAAAAATTATTATTGGGGAACTTGTTGGAGAATAATTACAATAAATACAATTTCTCATTATCTAACGATTATATCAATTAACAGTATACCTTATTCACCATCTTGACCAGTGTTGCCGACCGCCTACATCACACAACCGCACTCGGCTGCTACTACTGACCGACCGCTCTGCATGACGACTATTAGCGTACTGCACGCGACGACTACTGACAGAGTACAGCCCTCAACTACACAGACTGACTGACTGACTGAGAACCGCTCGCAACACTCGCGCAGTCCAGCGCAAACTCTCTGGTCACAGATGCTACAATGTCTCGCCATCGCTACTATGTTACATACGTGTTTCAGTGTCTTTTTCATTGGGGTAACGATCTTTGGCTCTTTTTATTCTGAATACAGGGCCAAAGGTCAACGGCTGCTGCCCTTATACAATTTATCAGGTTTCATTATGTCTGTTGCAATGTTACATACGGTTCACTCTTTCATTAATATTATCGTTGGGTTTGTTTTGTAGGGACGTTAACATTCTGGCACATTTTTATTATCATCGGACTCTCTGCTATTTGTGCAGGGAGGTTATACCTGGGTCCATTTCCATTTACATTTTAATATTGATAGACTTTTTGTTTTCTTTTTTGTTTCTTGTTGTTTTTCCTTCTTTTTTTTTGTTGTTTTTTTTCTTTTGTTTTGTTTTTCCCGCTCTCACCACCACCGCCGCATCACGCCTTCCGTTTTCTTGGTTTCTTTTCTGTGCTTCAACATCACCGCGCCCCATTTCCACACCACAGCCATCAGCCTCCAAGACGGGCGGGCGCAGTGTGCCATTTCCGGCGCACAAGCACACCCGTACGGTACTCTCCTCGCCCCCACGCCACCAACAACACAGCGACCACGCGGCTTTCAGGCACGGCACGGCACGGCACCGGCGAAATGCGCCGCCCCCGCCCCTCCGCGCATCCGTCCGTCTCGCCACGTTCACTGACAGCCGCGTCTGCGGCTACACCACGACAACCACAACACAACACCGCTCCCCTCCCTGGCAACTCACATTGTTTTTCTCCTCCTCTTTTGCACAAACCACAACGCCGAGCACAGGCGCAAGCCACCCACACCGCGCCCCTCCCCGTCCCGTCTTTGGCCGCCGCTCCTCGTTTCCTCGTTTGCCCCCTCCCATCTCCCGAAATGCCATGCCAGCAGCGTTACGCATGCCCCTCCCCTGTCCACACAACACTACCGCCTAACGAACAGCCTTTTCCGGGCCACATGCAGGGCACGCCCACCTCCAAACGCTGCCAATTCACGGACGCACACACACACTCACTTTCTCGACACCTTTCTGTACGGAGGGTGCGTCATCTCGACCGTGACAGAGTGACGGCAACTATCGACGATCCATTTCCCCCCACTGGTAAAACATGTCCACTAACACCTACATACATCATTCAAGTACACAGACAATAGCATACACACAATGGGAGGGCACACGAACATGGACGGCACGGCACTGTCATACACTCTTCCTCAGAACCATATCAACAAACGTTACGTACATCCGGGAAAGCGAAAGCGAACGCGAAAGCGAAAGCGAAAGCAAAGGCAAAGCCCAATGCAGCCGTCAAAGGTAACGTTCACCACGGCAGACACTTGCAGCCGCGCCGCCGTTAAACGCATTTCAGTGCGGCTCCAATACGCCTCCGACACGGGAACGTTCCGTTGCTCTACGAATGCGTTTCTCCCCTTTTTCCCTTCCTCTCTCTTTTGCCCCCCCTCCTTGCACTCTTGCCTCATTCCTCACGTTCTGCCCAGACATTCGACCGATCAACGTCAACCTTTCGTTACCGTTCTCAGCGCGACGGTGTACAACAGTATGACGGGTGTGCCCAAGACTTCGGTTCAGTTGCGTGACGCCGGTCTATCGCGCCGATCGACAGTTACTCAGGGGGCGACGGATCGGACCACGTCACCGACACACAAAACACTTTCAAACAAACAAATACATACCGGATGGACACAGACAAACACGTGTACAGACATTCGCCAAACAAACGACCACCGCCGCCGCCGCCGTCGTCGTCTAGCGTGCATCTTGAATGACGACATCGGTGTGCGTGCGTCGTACGCAATCAGTCAGACACGGCTATCAAACATCAGAGTCGAATGGTACATCATCGTGCGTGTCGCCGTACACGTACAGTACAATACAACAACAATGCGTCTTAATGGCACGTTCATTTCAACGTCACTCACACACCTCCACGCTGCAGTTACGTCGCACCATTGTCAAACTCGGCGTACAGCAAAGGGAATAGTGGGCGGCAAAAAAACAAAACAAAAACCAAACAAAAACATTTCACATTTCACCCTCGCCATGTATGATGTGCAAAAAAACAAACCCGCAAACGGCCGTCGTTACGGTGACACAAAAGTCGCCGATCGCACTGTCCCCCCTCGCAGACGGGTAACACACACACACACCCCAACAACACCAATGGGTCAAAAACCACGCCAACGAGGCGTGCCACCATTCCACGCCACGGCGACCAACCTCGTGGCCGTACCCCGCGCAACACGCTTTGACGCGCCCCCCCACCCACAATCAAAATGCACACATACATCACAGCCGTCCACACACACAAACAACAACAACAATTCCGCCCTTCCCGCAAAAGGCAAGTTGGTGGCCCTGAAAAGGGCCGTTTTGCCGCTCTCGCAACGGAGGAGCCTTCTCCATCCTTCCTTCCATTCCAGAGCCACCTCCTTACTTGGAGCTCGTGTACTTGGTCACCGCCTTCGTGCCCTCGCTCACGGCGTGCTTGGCCAGCTCGCCAGGCAGCAACAGCCGCACAGCGGTCTGGATCTCGCGGGACGTGATGGTCGAGCGCTTGTTGTAGTGCGCCAGGCGAGAAGCCTCGGCCGCAATGCGCTCGAAAATGTCGTTCACGAAGCTGTTCATGATGCTCATCGCCTTCGACGAGATGCCCGTGTCAGGGTGCACCTGCTTCAGCACCTTGTAGATGTAGATGGCATAGCTCTCCTTCCTCTTGCGCTTCTTCTTCTTGTCGCCCTTCGAAATGTTCTTCTGCGCCTTGCCAGCCTTCTTGGCGGCCTTCCCGCTAGTCTTGGGCGGCATCTCGAACCAACGTACGGCAGCAGCAACACCAGTAGCAAGCGCTCCGCTCTAGTCAGCGTCTCCCCACACAGTGGCACCCGCCGCCAGCCGCCGCCGCACCTTTACCAGCTCGCCCTGTTGCGGCCGCCGACCAATGGGGCGCGCGCGCAACCGGCCGCCGCACCCGAGCCCATAAAGCACCCCCACCCCGGCTGCGCCGGCGCGATTCCCGCTCACGCCGCGGAGAGTACACGTTAGTTCGTTGTCGCTGTTGGTTATCGTGATGTCGGGACGCGGAAGTGGACGCAAAGCTGCTGCCTTGGCTGAGTTGCTGCTCACGTTAGCAGGACCTGCCGGGAAGAAGAAGAAGAAGTCTACACCGCAGTGCTTTCGCTGCCAAAAGCTTGGCCACGTCGCCAAGCACTGCAGCGGAGCAGTCGCGTGTTTGAAGTGTGCGCAAGCACACGACACACGCGACTGCAAGAAGCCGAAGGACGCCCCCTGCACATGCGCCAACTGCGGTGGCGCACACGCGGCTAACGCCCGTTCCTGCGCGTACAGGAGAAATTGGCGCGGACCAGAGAAGACGCAGAAGCAAGTGACCACCACACGCGAAGAGGTGGTCACTCGCTCAGAAGACGCCATCACCAGGCGCCTCAGCGACGCCGTAGAAGAAGCCATGTCCGCCTTCAAATCCGCCATGGCGGAAGAGAGGGCGGCCATGCTGGCGGAACTGGGCGAGGCTCGGCGTCAGATTGCTGAGCTGACGCAGGAGCTTCGCTCAGCCAAGGCAGCTTCCGCCACAGCGGTCGACACCGCCAGCCAGACGACTCCTCCTCGAGAGAAGAAGTTTGCGACGGTGGCCACGCAGACCGACGTGCCTGCCGAAGGGGAGGCAACACTGCCCAAGACGGACGCAGAAGCAGAAGCGCAAGAAGAAGGGTGGGAAGAAGTCCCATTCCTCCCGCTTCCCGACATGTACAGCGCAAGCGCTGTGACGCAGAAGATAGCTGCATCGCTTCGCGATGGTACATATCCCCACCACGACAACCCTTATCCCTTCGTTCCTCCTAACCTTTCTAAACCTTCACCTCCACACCAACCAATCGAATATCCAGAAGGCCTTGTTGGTCTTTCCAAGGAGGATTACGATCTGATCAATTCCTTCCCAATTTTCACAGAGTGGCAAATGCGCTACGTCATCTTCGCTCTCGTCCACGGAGAGTATGAGAAAGCTGGATACACTGTATCCACTATCCCAACCGAGGGAGAGCCCTCAAGTAAGAAGAAGAAGAAGAAAAGTCGTCACACCGACAAATACAGAAAATAGGTTATCGGCACTCCTTGCCAGTACAGAACAACCTACAAGTCAAGAAAGAAGACTCATCAATCATCCCAGGGGAGTAAAGGCCAACAGGCCACAAACTTCCACCTGAACCTCCTCACAGTGAGGAAGTCAGAAAAGGAGCAGCAGGCAGGCTGCGCCGGCACGCACTCCGCTGCTCGACTCGCTGCCGCTCGCACCGGTCGTTTTCGTTTCCGTTTCGTGTGCACCGTCGCTAGCCCATCGCCATGTCCGGACGCGGAAAGGGAGGCAAAGTCAAGGGCAAGTCAAAGTCCCGCTCAAGCAGGGCTGGGCTCCAGTTCCCGGTCGGCAGAATCCACCGCCTCCTGCGCAAGGGAAACTACGCAGAGCGCGTCGGCGCCGGGGCGCCCGTCTACCTCGCCGCCGTCATGGAGTACCTCGCGGCTGAGGTGCTCGAGCTGGCCGGAAACGCGGCCCGCGACAACAAGAAGACGCGCATCATCCCGCGCCACCTGCAGCTTGCCATCCGCAACGACGAGGAGCTCAACAAGCTCCTGTCGGGCGTCACCATCGCACAGGGTGGTGTCCTGCCCAACATCCAGGCCGTCCTGCTGCCAAAGAAGACCGAGAAGAAGGCCTAAAGGAGGCCAGGCAATCGCAGCCGCCGCGTGCTCCCCTGCACGCAACGCGCTTTGCCGGCTCGGCCCACAACAATCGGCCCTTTTCAGGGCCACCACACAAACCTACGTCCAAAGCAAAATTTCAGTCGTCCTCGCCGCACCTTGTTTTGTTTTAACTTTGCACCGTCACAGCACAGCCGCCGCCGGCGCACGTCCGCCATCTTGTCGTCCACACAGCCCGTGTGGCCCAAAACACACACACACACACACACATTTTGCACGGTCGCAGTCGCCTTCCAAACCGACAACGGCAGCAATAATGACCATTGTTAAAGGGAGGCGTGTCGACACACCGCCCTCCACTCCCGCGCGCAACGGCCGTCGACACGAACGAAACAGCTGATCCGGCCGCCTATGCCCACACGCCTTGCCTCGGAAACCCCAACGCCGCCGCCGCAAACAAACACACAGAGCCAAACCACGCAAGCAAATAATCACCGCCTCTCGCACAACAACACACAGCCCGCCATCTCCGTCGCGATCGATACAAAGACACACAATAACAAACACACAAACGAAGCAGCTCCACACACAGCCAGCCACATGACACGTTTCCTTTCCTTCTCCCCTCCCAGTCACATCACGTCGCTCAAACGGAAAGAAAGAAAGAAACAAACAAACAACACAGCGCACACACGCAGCAACAACAACACAGACTCTTTCGCACTTTTCAACTTCCGAACAGTGTGGTGGCCCTGAAAAGGGCCGTTTTCTAGTCTCTCCCACCCACAAGCACGGCCGCGGGAAGGCCAGCGCCCGCTGCGACGCAGCCTAACCGCCGAAACCGTACAGGGTGCGCCCCTGCCTCTTCAGGGCGTACACCACGTCCATGGCCGTCACAGTCTTGCGCTTGGCGTGCTCAGTGTACGTCACCGCGTCGCGGATCACGTTCTCCAGGAACACCTTCAGCACCCCGCGGGTCTCCTCGTAGATCAGACCAGAGATGCGCTTCACGCCGCCCCTGCGAGCCAGGCGGCGGATGGCGGGCTTCGTGATGCCCTGGATGTTGTCGCGCAACACCTTGCGGTGCCGCTTGGCGCCACCCTTGCCGAGCCCCTTTCCTCCCTTGCCGCGGCCTGTCATCCTTCCTTCCTCGGGCAAAGCAAAACGTGCACAAACAGCAGCTGCAGCGGCTGGCGAGTCGGCTACGGTCTGCGCCCAGCGCGCCCGCCGCCCCCCTATATAGACTCTGGCCCGCCCTCCCCCCACCACGCGCAACCGAGGGCATATAAGCGCAGCACGGAGGCGCGCGGGCCCGTTGTCAAGGCAGCACCGGACGCCGCGCCGCACCTAACCTCCACGCACGCCGCTCCGCTACCGCTACCGCTACCGCTACCGCCATGGCCCGCACAAAGCAAACGGCCCGCAAGTCCACCGGCGGAAAGGCGCCGCGCAAACAGCTCGCCACCAAGGCGGCGAGGAAGAGCGCGCCCGCCACCGGAGGCGTCAAGAAGCCCCACCGCTACAGGCCGGGCACCGTCGCCCTGCGAGAAATCAGGCGCTACCAGAAGAGCACAGAGCTGCTCATCCGCAAGCTGCCATTCCAGCGCCTAGTGCGCGAGATCGCCCAGGACTTCAAGACCGACCTGCGCTTCCAGAGCTCCGCAGTCATGGCCCTGCAGGAGGCCAGCGAGGCCTACCTCGTCGGCCTCTTCGAAGACACCAACCTGTGCGCAATCCACGCCAAGCGCGTCACCATCATGCCCAAGGACATCCAGCTCGCGCGCCGCATCCGCGGCGAGCGCGCCTAAACCGCGCCGCGGCACCGCACCGCACCGCACCGCACAAACAAAAACGGCCCTTTTCAGGGCCACTAACATCTCTCCGTCGCGAGCAAACTTTGTCGGTCGCCTGCCTCTCGCCCCGCAACCCAAAAACAAAAAAAAACCACCACTTCCCGTCCGTCCGCCACACCCGCTCACTCTGCCTGCCTGCTAGCAGCGCGCAACAATCACACATCATCCCTCCCCGGCGCTCAAAGCGCACAATACCCAACGGCCGACGTCACACCGCACGGGTGGCTGGCCGGCCGCCGCTTTCGTTTCGAAAACAAAAAAAACCCGCACTCCACTCCGACGGCCAACGGCCAGGCAGGCGCGCGCGCTCGCTCGCTCTACGCGCCACCGAAATCCCCGCCGACTCCTTCCACATCTCAACGTGCCCCCCGTTGCAAAACATAACACACACACACACACACACAAAGGAACAAAACAAAACAAAGACCAGACACGACTCGACAAGACAGACATCCGAGACGAACGAACGCAGGCAAGCCAACCAACGTATTCAAACAAAACAACGTGACAGAAAAACCAACCGTCGGCCGCCGCCACAAACACGGCGACAATCAACCACGACAACAACAACAACACCGCTTACCGCTACCGCCGCCCACACCCGCCACCGACCCCCGCAATCCAACCACCACGGCACGCAAACAGCATCCCCACGGGCATACAGAAACGCCAGACAGACACCCACACCAAACGCAACACGACAATCAAAACCTTCCCCGACGTGCTTTGATGGCCCTGAGAAGGGCCGTTTTGGGCCGCGCGTCTCTTGCGCGCCACTAGACGACGACGGGGGGTGGGGACGACGGAGTCAAGCGCCAAACCCTTCCTTTCTCCCATCTCTTTCTCCTCTACTCTACTTCTTCTTCTTGGGCGAAGCCTTCGCCTTAGACGGCGTCGTCGCCTTCTTCGGGCGCGGCGCCTTCGGCTTCTTCGTCGGAACCTTGGCGGCCTTCTTCGCCTTCGACGGCGACTTGGCCTTGGCCGGCTTGGCCGCAGCCGCCTTCTTCGCACCCGCGGGCGCGGCCGACGCCGCAGACGCCTTCTTGGCGGCGCCCGCCTTCCGACCGGTCGCCGCCTTCACGCCACCAGCCTTCTTTGCGCCGGCCGCACGGGCGCCCTTCTTCTCCTTGCTGGCCGGAGCGGCGCGCTTCTTCTTGGCACCGCCAGCACGAGCCTTGCCGCCCTCGGCCGCCCCCCCGCCGCCGGCGCCGGCAAGCTTGAACGAGCCGGACGCGCCCTTCCCCTTCGTCTGCACCAGCTCGCCCGCCACGACGGCCGACTTGAGGTACTTCTTGATAAACGGCGCCAGCTTCTCCGCGTCCAGCTTGTAGTGCGCGGCTATGTACTTCTTGATCGCCTGCAGCGACGACCCGCCGCGCTCCTTCAGACTCTTGATGGCGGCCGTCACCATCTCAGAGGTGCGCGGGTGCGCAGGCTTGGCGCGCGGCTTCTTCGCAGACGACGCAGACTTGGCCTTCTTCGTAGTGCCGGTGGCGGCGGGTGCCGCAGCAGTCTCGTTCGTAGCCGCCTGATCTGCCATTTCGACGACGCGCGTAACACACAGCGAGAGCGAGCGGGACGGCAGGCAGGCACGCAAGCACAGCACAGCAGCAGAGCAGAGAATCACAAGGCCCAGCCAGTGTCGCGGGCGGGCGCGGACGGCCGAGAGAGCGGCCGCCACTCTGCGCGCCGCCGCGCCGCGCCTCCCGCGCTTGCTACCGCCCAACGTCCGACAGCCTGTGCGGAGCAGCCCCAAACCTGCGCCACAACCGCCCGCGCCTTTCAAACCACCGAGGATGGGGCTACACACAGCCACACCACAGTCGCCAACCAGTCGCCACGGCAGCGCCGCAAACCACGGCCAAACTGCAGCTACCGCGCGCTACAGCCTGGGTCGGCCCGCCGAGAATCGCCGCCCCCGCCCAAATGCCGCCCCCACAGCCCCAGCCGACGACCCGCCACAATGGCCAAACCTTCGGCAAAACTCCCACACCGTCGCCGCGGCAGCCCGGCCAGCGCGGCCGGCGCCACAGCCACACAAGCCGAGGCGTGCGGCGATGACGGCCGTGCAAACGCGCCTCCGCCGCCCCATCGCCTTCCGTCGCCCTCCCGCCGTTTCCCGATCGGCCCGCAGCCGTCGGGCCACATCGCGCGCCGTCCTCCTCCTCTCGCCCGCCAACATTCACAGCCGTTTCTCAACAATTGCCCGCCGCAAACGGACGCCGCCTGCGCAACAGGCGCCGCCGCCCCTCGCCGCTTCCGACCCAACCCCTCGACCGAGGCAAACCGCAATCCGAATCTACAGACCAACCCAATCTGCCGTCAAGCACACACGACAGCCGACCTTACACGTTACGCGTTACACATTACGTTTACACGTCTACGTTAGGTTAGGTTAGGTTAGGTGGACGTGGGTTAGGTTAAGGGGACTTGGGTTAGGTTAAGCGTCAAACTTAGGTTAAGCATTCAAACACGTCAGGCGTCAGAGGTTAGGTTAGGTTAGGTTAGGTTAGGTTAGGTTAGGTTAGGTTAGGTTAGGTTACACGTTAGGTTAAGGGGTCAGTGCTAGGTTAAGAAGCGTCAAACGTAGGTTAAAAAAGCGTTCAAAAACGTGAGGCGTGAGCCGGACAGCTTACCTTACGTAGACGTTAGGGGCTCACAGGCTGAGCTCACCTCGCCACACCACAGGTTAGGTTCGGTTCGGTTCGCTCGGCTCAGCGTAAAGCGCCGAGGTCAGGGTTACGTTCGTTCACCTTCGGGCGCCACACTTTCGGTTGAAAGGTCGCGACGGGACGACGTCGGCAGGCACGCCGCAAACGAACAAAAACGTACAGACGACGTCGGAAACCGCCGACAGACGGGGGAGCAGCACGACCACGACCAGACACCGAGCGCGAACGAGACACACGCGAACCACCCCCACCGGCCAAAGGGCACCACACAACAACCCAGAGCACCACGTGTCGACACCAGAGCAACCCGCCGCTCACGCGACATGGCTGGCACCGAAGGGCAACCGCCCGCAACTGCGCTTTCCGCGCCGGCCCGGATGCACGTCGTGCTACAACAACACCAATACCGTACACAGCCGCTGTTCACAACATCACTATCAATGGCGCGCCCGCGGCTCGCCGCCGTCGCCGTCGCAGTCGCAGCCCCAACGCCAGCACTTTTGCACCACCATTCACACGCACCGCAACACAGCTCGCCGACACAGCCGAACAAAACAAACACCACACAACAACAGCAACAACGCCGCCGCCTCTACTTGTGCCGGCGACCCACCCCGCCGATGGCGCACCTTTCGCCAGCCGGCAATCGACACACACGCACCCACCCACCGGGGCCCAGTGCAAAAAAAAAAAAAAAAAAAAAAAAGAAAACAAAAACACACAAAAACAAAAAAACCAAACAACACAAACGACACGGGAAGCGCACACCGCCACTTCGCGCGCACGCCACCAACCAGTCGTCGTCTCAAAATAACAAACACAAACAAAATAAACTAACAACTAGGGCAACACAAAACAAAAACGCCTCGCACGAACCGCCCACAAAAAGGACAAGCACACGCACAGCCTCTGCTGACGACCACGACGCAGCGGCACGCTGCTCCTGTCCCGCGCCCCGCGCCCCACTCGATTCACAACTCACGCGACACCGTCAACGACGGGCTCGCTTCCCGCAACCTACCACCTTTCCGCCACGACGCACAGCCCCAGCCCCACCCGACGACGCCCGTGGCAACGACTGCACTTTCACCACCGCCTCCCCCTTCCCCCCCAAAACACACACACACACACACAGCCAGCCAAAAACGCACTCGCGACCCACACATGCACGTGCATCGGCACACGCCAACCAGTCAACGTCGACAACCACACGCAAGGCTCGAAACGAAACCGGCGTCCTTCCACGTTGCCATCAAGCTACGCGACACAAGACACAAGGAACCAACACAACAGCCGGCCCCACTAATTCCCACTCTCACGCCGCAAAAAGCACACCGAAACCGCCAAACGCACGCACATTCCCCTTCGCACTGACACCACCGACCGGCTCGCTACCACACACCTCTCGGCAGCCGTTTCACGCCAATTCGCCACACCGCCCACACAGTCGACAAGCGCCCGCCCTGTACGGCACACGCAACGACGCAGCGCAGCAAAGGGCGCCCGCAACACATACCTCTCCGCCGCCCGACGCGCCAACCGCCACACCACACCGCCAGCCACTCGCAAATTGTGCACTGCCACCAGCCACACGTCCAACACGCCGCGCCGCCTCCGGCCACCCGCCAGGGGGCGCTCACGTCCGCGACAACAGCGCGGCCCGCCGGGCCGGGCCGAACCGAACCGAGCCGCCGCTGCTCTGCACTCGGCACGGCCACACCCTGCTGCAGACCGGGCTCGTCCCTCTGTACGCGTCTGCCTGCGCATCAACACAACACGACCTTTTTCTTTTTTTCCTCTCTACCGCCATCCCTTCTTCTCGCGTTTTACTCGTTGTTGCAGCAGCGGCGCACACCTACACATCCACAGCCCCAGCCGAGCCGGCCTCACCTCAGGGCCCGCCGCCAGCGTCTCCTCCTCGGGCACAGGTGCGGTGCTGTGGCCGCCCATCCAACCGCATTGCTGGCCGTCCAGCCACCAGGCGTTCCCACTGCCGCGAGCCACGCCGCGCACCGACCCTGCTGCAGAAAACGAAGCATAGCCAGAGACCGACCGATACACAAAGCAAGCCGTCGCCTCGCCTCTTGTCCTTCCTGCCTTCCTTCCGCCCCCGCCCTTCTCACACCACCGCCTCTCCACTTTCGCCCCCCCCCCCCCTCCTTTTTTTTTTTTTGTTTTCTTCTTTCTTTCTTTCTTTCTTTGGCCCTCTCTCCTTCCCGCCATGGCGGTTACGGCACCGCCTGCAGCGGCAGATTTTTTGCGCCCACACGCCTACTCCTACCACCATTAACCTTGCCCTGCCCTGCCCATCAACGTCGCAGTCGAACCGACGCTTGCCAACACACTGCCCACGTTCCTTTCTCTTTTCGGCCTACGCCCATTACGCGCCGCCGCCACAGCACCTTCCCTTCCCACAACACACCGACGTCATCACACGCACCCAAAACAGGGGCCACGACCGTGTTCCTCGCCCACTCCCATCCCGCACGGTACGCACATTCCCAACTACTACCGCGCACCCTCCCTTTCCAATCTGTGTGTCTCTGTGTCTGTGTCCTGTCCGCGCGTGACGCCTCTCAACATCCGCCGTCCCCCGTCCCGTTTTCGCCCCCATGCCGTCGTCGCGCCGCCTCCTCCCCGTCCACCGCCGCCCCTGTCCGCCCCGCACCACACCATACACCGCTGCTTGTCCCGGCCGTTGCCACCAAAGGCGCCGACCGCAAACGCGCCACGCCGCAGCCCCCGTGCGTCTCGCGCTCGCTTGCATCTCCGTGCCGACGCTGCCTCTCTTCCCACTCGCACTCGACCTCGACAACACAGTCTTTGGCTCCGCCACTGCGTGTTCCGGTGGTACGCACGCTGCACCACGTATGTATTCATTACCAGAGCGATGGCGAGGCATGACAGCATCTCTGTCTGACCAGAGAGTTCTTTATCGCTGCTAGTCGGCGCTTGGACCGCGCCAGACGACAGTAGTTGCACGCACCGGGTCGCCAGGAACAGTTGTTATATATATTGTAGCGCGAGTCGGGAGAGGTAGTAGTCGGTCGACAGTAGTAGCGGGTGGACGGTTGTACTGAGCGGGCGTCGGCGGCGTGCTCTGCTCGTCTCGCGACTCTGGTCACGGTTCGGGACGATGTATAGTATATTGTGTTATAATCAAAAGGTGGTGTGACGCTGCATTGCGCAAATCTGATAACGTATGTTCATTGTACTTATTTTGTTCAACAACAAAAGCCCCACTATTACTTTTTTTCTAAAGTAACTTTTGTCTCTTAACGAAAAACATTCACTTTTTAAAGACTACTTCCTATGGCATTTCCCTCCAAGGAGTGCAATTAATTACCAGCCAGCACTCATTCATTGCACACAGCTGTGTAAGGGGTATCTACAATTGAGGAGCGGATATAAATGCAATTTTTTGTTTTTTTTTGTTTTTTGTTTTGTGTGTGTGTGTGTTGTAACCTCCCAGCAATATTTAAAATAATGGACAATGTTATTTACGGATGCTAATGGACATTGCGCTAATTGTAACCTCGCCCACAATGAGAGGTATTGAAAATGGCAACAAAAATGTGCAATTCGCAATCTGACTCAAATATAAAGTCTTCACACAACATTTACAAAAGTCCGTTCAGTGACAAGAAACTTCAATTAAACCGAAATATCGGTCTTTGGCCCTGTGCAAAACAATCAGAATTAAAAGTCTTACCTCCGAATAAATGGATGTCACATTTCTGCTCTGGTTGTTGCGCAGCGCTTGGAGGAACTGCATTGCAAATAATAATATTCTCTTTCTTTGTGATTTTAGTGACATTTTTCTTCAAAGAAGTGGAACGAACTCTTTAGTTCAATAAAAGATTAAATGTTTGAAAAATGCTTTTGAAATAAAAATTATTATTGGGGAACTTGTTGGAGAATAATTACAATAAATACAATTTCTCATTATCTAACGATTATATCAATTAACAGTATACCTTATTCACCATCTTGACCAGTGTTGCCGACCGCCTACATCACACAACCGCACTCGGCTGCTACTACTGACCGACCGCTCTGCATGACGACTATTAGCGTACTGCACGCGACGACTACTGACAGAGTACAGCCCTCAACTACACAGACTGACTGACTGACTGAGAACCGCTCGCAACACTCGCGCAGTCCAGCGCAAACTCTCTGGTCACAGATGCTACAATGTCTCGCCATCGCTACTATGTTACATACGTGTTTCAGTGTCTTTTTCATTGGGGTAACGATCTTTGGCTCTTTTTATTCTGAATACAGGGCCAAAGGTCAACGGCTGCTGCCCTTATACAATTTATCAGGTTTCATTATGTCTGTTGCAATGTTACATACGGTTCACTCTTTCATTAATATTATCGTTGGGTTTGTTTTGTAGGGACGTTAACATTCTGGCACATTTTTATTATCATCGGACTCTCTGCTATTTGTGCAGGGAGGTTATACCTGGGTCCATTTCCATTTACATTTTAATATTGATAGACTTTTTGTTTTCTTTTTTGTTTCTTGTTGTTTTTCCTTCTTTTTTTTTGTTGTTTTTTTTCTTTTGTTTTGTTTTTCCCGCTCTCACCACCACCGCCGCATCACGCCTTCCGTTTTCTTGGTTTCTTTTCTGTGCTTCAACATCACCGCGCCCCATTTCCACACCACAGCCATCAGCCTCCAAGACGGGCGGGCGCAGTGTGCCATTTCCGGCGCACAAGCACACCCGTACGGTACTCTCCTCGCCCCCACGCCACCAACAACACAGCGACCACGCGGCTTTCAGGCACGGCACGGCACGGCACCGGCGAAATGCGCCGCCCCCGCCCCTCCGCGCATCCGTCCGTCTCGCCACGTTCACTGACAGCCGCGTCTGCGGCTACACCACGACAACCACAACACAACACCGCTCCCCTCCCTGGCAACTCACATTGTTTTTCTCCTCCTCTTTTGCACAAACCACAACGCCGAGCACAGGCGCAAGCCACCCACACCGCGCCCCTCCCCGTCCCGTCTTTGGCCGCCGCTCCTCGTTTCCTCGTTTGCCCCCTCCCATCTCCCGAAATGCCATGCCAGCAGCGTTACGCATGCCCCTCCCCTGTCCACACAACACTACCGCCTAACGAACAGCCTTTTCCGGGCCACATGCAGGGCACGCCCACCTCCAAACGCTGCCAATTCACGGACGCACACACACACTCACTTTCTCGACACCTTTCTGTACGGAGGGTGCGTCATCTCGACCGTGACAGAGTGACGGCAACTATCGACGATCCATTTCCCCCCACTGGTAAAACATGTCCACTAACACCTACATACATCATTCAAGTACACAGACAATAGCATACACACAATGGGAGGGCACACGAACATGGACGGCACGGCACTGTCATACACTCTTCCTCAGAACCATATCAACAAACGTTACGTACATCCGGGAAAGCGAAAGCGAACGCGAAAGCGAAAGCGAAAGCAAAGGCAAAGCCCAATGCAGCCGTCAAAGGTAACGTTCACCACGGCAGACACTTGCAGCCGCGCCGCCGTTAAACGCATTTCAGTGCGGCTCCAATACGCCTCCGACACGGGAACGTTCCGTTGCTCTACGAATGCGTTTCTCCCCTTTTTCCCTTCCTCTCTCTTTTGCCCCCCCTCCTTGCACTCTTGCCTCATTCCTCACGTTCTGCCCAGACATTCGACCGATCAACGTCAACCTTTCGTTACCGTTCTCAGCGCGACGGTGTACAACAGTATGACGGGTGTGCCCAAGACTTCGGTTCAGTTGCGTGACGCCGGTCTATCGCGCCGATCGACAGTTACTCAGGGGGCGACGGATCGGACCACGTCACCGACACACAAAACACTTTCAAACAAACAAATACATACCGGATGGACACAGACAAACACGTGTACAGACATTCGCCAAACAAACGACCACCGCCGCCGCCGCCGTCGTCGTCTAGCGTGCATCTTGAATGACGACATCGGTGTGCGTGCGTCGTACGCAATCAGTCAGACACGGCTATCAAACATCAGAGTCGAATGGTACATCATCGTGCGTGTCGCCGTACACGTACAGTACAATACAACAACAATGCGTCTTAATGGCACGTTCATTTCAACGTCACTCACACACCTCCACGCTGCAGTTACGTCGCACCATTGTCAAACTCGGCGTACAGCAAAGGGAATAGTGGGCGGCAAAAAAACAAAACAAAAACCAAACAAAAACATTTCACATTTCACCCTCGCCATGTATGATGTGCAAAAAAACAAACCCGCAAACGGCCGTCGTTACGGTGACACAAAAGTCGCCGATCGCACTGTCCCCCCTCGCAGACGGGTAACACACACACACACCCCAACAACACCAATGGGTCAAAAACCACGCCAACGAGGCGTGCCACCATTCCACGCCACGGCGACCAACCTCGTGGCCGTACCCCGCGCAACACGCTTTGACGCGCCCCCCCACCCACAATCAAAATGCACACATACATCACAGCCGTCCACACACACAAACAACAACAACAATTCCGCCCTTCCCGCAAAAGGCAAGTTGGTGGCCCTGAAAAGGGCCGTTTTGCCGCTCTCGCAACGGAGGAGCCTTCTCCATCCTTCCTTCCATTCCAGAGCCACCTCCTTACTTGGAGCTCGTGTACTTGGTCACCGCCTTCGTGCCCTCGCTCACGGCGTGCTTGGCCAGCTCGCCAGGCAGCAACAGCCGCACAGCGGTCTGGATCTCGCGGGACGTGATGGTCGAGCGCTTGTTGTAGTGCGCCAGGCGAGAAGCCTCGGCCGCAATGCGCTCGAAAATGTCGTTCACGAAGCTGTTCATGATGCTCATCGCCTTCGACGAGATGCCCGTGTCAGGGTGCACCTGCTTCAGCACCTTGTAGATGTAGATGGCATAGCTCTCCTTCCTCTTGCGCTTCTTCTTCTTGTCGCCCTTCGAAATG
>NW_025726441.1:0-71206 GCF_021461395.2 Schistocerca americana | reverse complement strand
GATTCAATACATCGGCCTCCAGCCGACTTGTCTCCATGGGTCTATTGCTGCCTCGGGCACCTTATGGTCGTTCTCCTGTGAGTTTAGATTTTCGAATCCGACGAAAAACTGATAGTTAATTGTAACATTCAGGGCCTCCTAATGACGATGGAACACTCATTTTGCGTCGCGATCCAATACATCGTCCTCCAACCGACTTGTCTCCAAGGGTCAATAGCTGCCTCGGGCACCGTATGGTCGTTCCCCTGTGAGTCAACATTATCGAATCCGACGCAAAACATAGTTAATTGTAAGATTCAGGGCCTCCTAATGACGATGGAACACTCAAATTGCGTCGAGATTCAATACATCGGCCTCCAGCGGACTTGTCTCCAAGGGGATATTGCTGCCTCGGGCTCCATGTGGTCCGTCTCCTGTGAGTCTAGATTTTCGAATCCGACGCGAAACTGATAGTTAATTGCAAGATTCAGGGCCTCCTAATGACGATGGAACACTCAAATTGCGTCGAGATTCAATACATCGGCATCCAGCGGACTTGTCTCCAAGGGGATATTGCTGTCTCGGGCACCATATGATCCTTCTCCTGTGAGTCTAGATTTTCGAATCCGACGCAAAAATGATAGTGAATAGTAACGTTCAGCGCCTCCTGATGACGATAGAAGTCTCAAATTGCGTCGAGATTCAATACATCGGCCTCCAGCCGACTTGTCTCCAAGGGTCTATTGCTGCCTCGGGCACCGTATGGTCGTTCCCCTGTGAGTCAACATTTTAGAATCCGACGCAAAAATGATAGTTAATTGTAACGTTCAGGGCCTTGTAATGACAATGGAACACTCAAATTGCGTCGAGATTCAATACATCGGCCTCCAGCCGACTTGTCTCCAAGGGTCTATTGCTGCCTCGGGCACCTTATGGTCGTTCTCCTGTGAGTCTAGATTATCGAATCCGACGTAAAATGATAGTAAATTGTAACGTTTAGGGCCTTGTAATGACGATGGAACACTCAAATTGCGTCGAGATTCAATACATCGGCCTCCAGCCTACTTGTCTCCAAGGGTCTGTTGCTGCCTCGGGCACCTTATGGTCGTTCTCTTGTAACTCTAGATTTTCGAATCCGACGCAAAACTGATAGTTAATTGTCACACTCAGGGCCTCCTAATGCCGATGGAACTCTCAAATTGCGTCGAGATTCAATACATCGGCCTCCAGCGGACTTGTCTCCAAGGGGATATTGCTGTCTCGAGCACCGTTTGAACTTCTCCTGTGAGTAGATTTTCGAATCCGACGCATAAATGATAGTTAATTGTAACGTTCACGGCCTTCTAATGACGATGGGACACTCAAATTGCGTCGAGATTCTATACATCGTCCTCCAGCCGATTTGTCTCCAAGGGGATATTGCTGCCTCGGGCACCAAATGATTCGTCTGCTGTGAGTCTAGATTTTCGAATTCGACGAAAATCTGAAAGTTAATTGTAACATTCAGGGCCTCCTAATGACGATTGGAACACTCAAATTGCGTCGCGATCCAATACATCGTCCTCCAGCCGACTTGTCTCCAAGGGACGAATGCTGCCTCGGGCACTTTATGGTCGTTCTCTTGTAAGTCTAGATTTTCGAATCCGACGCAAAAATGTTTGATAATTGTAACGTTCAGGGCCGCCTAATGACGATGGAACTCTCAAATTGCGTCGAGATTCAATACATCGTCCTCCAGCCGACTTGCCTCCAAGGGTCTATTGCTGCCTCGGGCATCTTATGGTCGTTGTCCTGTGAGTCTAGAATTTCGAATCCGACGCAAAAATGGTAGATAATTGTAACGTTTAGGACTTTGTAATGACGATGGAACACTCAAATTGCGTCGAGATTCAATACATCGGCCTCCAGCCGACTTGTCTCCAAGGGTCTGTTGCTGCCTCGGGCACCTTATGGTCGTTCTCCTGTGATTTTAGATTATCGAAGCCGACGCAAAAATGATAGTTAATTGTAACGTTCAGGGCCTTGTAATGACGATGGAACACTCAAATTGCGTCGAGATTCAATACATCGGCCTCCAGCCGACTTGTCTCCAAGGGTCTGTTGCTGTCTTGGCCACCTTATGGTCGTTCTCCTGTGAGTTTAGATTATCGAATCCGACGCAAAAATGATAGTTAATTGTAACGTTTAGGGCCATGTAATGGCGATGGGGCACTCAAATTGCGTCGAGATTCAATACATCGTCCTCCAGCCGACTTGTCTCCAAGGGTCTAATGCTGCCTCGGGCACCTTATGGTCGTTCTCCTGTGAGTTTAGATTATCGAATCCGACGCAAAAATGATAGTTAATTGTAACGTTTAGGGCCTCCTAATGACGATGGAACATTCAAATTGCGTCGATATTCAATACATCGGCCTCCAGCCGACTTGTCTCCAAGGGTTTGTTGCTGCCTCGGGCACCATATGATCCTTCTCCTGTGAGTCTAGATTTTCGAATCCGACGCAAAAATGATAGTGAATTGTAACGTTCAGGGCCTCCTAATGACGATAGAAGACTCAAATTGCGTTGAGATTCAATACATCGTCCTCCAGCCGATTTGTCTCCAAGGGGTATATTGCTGTCTCGAGCACCGTATGAACTTCTCCTGTGAGTAGATTTTCGAATCCGACGCGAAACTGATAGTTAAATGTAAGGTTCAGGGCCTTGTAATGACGATGGAACACTCTAATTGCGTCGAGATTCAATACATCGGCCTCCAGCCGAATTGTCTCCAACGGTCTATTGCTGCCTCGGGCACCTTATGGTCGTTCTCCTGTGAGTTTAGATTATCGAATCCGACGCAAAAATGATAGTTAATTGTAACGTTTAGGGCCTCCTAATGACGATGGAACACTCAAATTGCGTCGAAATTCAATACATCGGCCTCCAGCCGATTTGTCTCCAAGGGTCTGTTGCTGCCTCGGGCACCATATGATCCTTCTCCTGTGAGTCTAGATTTTCGAATCCGACGCAAAAATGTTAGTGAATAGTAACGTTCAGCGCCTCCTGATGACGATAGAACTCTCAAATTGCATCGAGATTCAATACATCGTCCTCCAGCCGACTTGTCTCCAAGGGTCTAATGCTGCCTCGGGCACCTTATGGTCGTTCTCCTGTGAGTTTAGATTATCGAATCCGACGCAAAAATGATAGTTAATTGTTACGTTTAGGGCCTTGTAATGACGATGGAACACTCAAATTGCGTCGATATTCAATACATCGGCCTCCAGCCGACTTGTCTCCAAGGGTCTGTTGCTGCCTCGGGCACCTTATGGTCGTTCTCCTGTGATTTAAGATTATCGAATCCGACGCAAAAATGATAGTTAATTGTAACGTTCAGGGACTCCTAAAGACGATGGAACACTCAAATTGCGTCGCTATGCAATACATCGGCCTCCAGTCGATTCGTCTCCAAGGGGTATATTGCTGTCTCGAGAACCGTATGAACTTCTCCTGTGAGTAGATTTTCGAATCCGACGCTAAAATGATAGTTAATTGTAACGTTCAGGGCCTTGTAATGACGAAGGAACACTCAAATTGCGTCGAGATTCAATACATCGTCCTCCAGCCGACTTGTCTCCAAGGGTCTGTTGCTGCCTCGGGCACCTTATGGTCGTTCTCCTGTGAGTTTAGATTATCGAATCCGACGCAAAAATGATAGTTAATTGTAACGTTCAGGGCCTCCTATTGCCGATGGAACACTCAAACTGCGTCGAGATTCAATGCATCGGCCTCCAACCGACTTGTCTCCAAGGGTCTATTGCTGCCTCGGGGACCTTATGGTCGTTCTCCTGTGAGTCTAGATTTTCGAATCCGACGCAAAAATGATAGTTAATTGTAACGTTCAGGTCCTTGTAATGACGATGGAACACTCAAATTGCGTCGAGATTCAATACATCGGCCTCCAGCCGATTTGTCTCCAAGGGTCTGTTGCTGTCTTGGCCACCTTATGGTCGTTCTCCTGTGAGTTTAGATTATCGAATCCGACGCAAAAATGATAGTTAATTGTAACGTTTAGGGCCATGTAATGGCGATGGGGCACTCAAATTGCGTCGAGATTCAATACATCGTCGTCCACCTGACTTGTCTCCAAGGGTCTAATGCTGCCTCGGGCACCTTATGGTCGTTCTCCTGTGAGTTTAGATTATCGAATCCGACGCAAAAATGATAGTTAATTGTAACGTTTAGGGCCTCCTAATGACGATGGAACATTCAAATTGCGTCGATATTCAATATATCGGCCTCCAGCCGACTTGTCTCCAAGGGTCTGTTGCTGCCTCGGGCACCATATGATCCTTCTCCTGTGTGTCTAGATTTTCGAATCCGACGCAAAAATGATAGAGAATAGTAACGTTCAGCGCCTCCTGATGACGATAGAACTCTCAAATTGCGTCGAGATTCAATACATCGTCCTCCAGCCGACTTGTCTCCAGGGGGATATTGCTGTCTCGGGCACAATATGATCCTTCTCCTGTGAGTCTAGATTTTCGAATCCAACGCAAAAATGATAGTGAATTGTAACGTTCAGCGCCTCCTAATGACGATAGAAGCCTCAAATTGCGTCGAGATTCAATACATCGTTCTCCAGCCGATTTGTCTCCAAGGGGTATATTGCTGTCTCGAGCACCGTATGAATTTCTCCTGTGAGTAGATTTTCGAATCCGACGCGAAACATATGGTTAATTGTAAGGTTCAGGACCTCCTAATGACGATGGAACACTCAAATTGCGTCGCGATCCAATACATCGTCCTCCAGCCGACTTGTCTCCAAGGGTCTATTGCTGCCTCGGGCACCTTATGGTCGTTCTCCTGTGAGTCTAGATTATCGAATTCGACGCAAAAATGATAGTTAATTCTAACGTTTAGGGACTCCTAAAGACGATGGAACACTCAAATTGCGTCGAGATTCAATACATCGGCCTCCAGCCGACTTGTCTCCAAGGGTCTATTGCTGCCTCGGGCACCTTATGGTCGTTCTCCTGTAAGTCTAGATTTTCGAATCCGACGCCAAAGTGATAGTTAATTGTAACGTTTAGGGCCTCCTAATGACGATGGAACATTCAAATTGCGTCGATATTCAATATATCGGCCTCCAGCCGACTTGTCTCCAAGGGTCTGTTGCTGCCTCGGGCACCATATGATCCTTCTCCTGTGTGTCTAGATTTTCGAATCCGACGCAAAAATGATAGAGAATAGTAACGTTCAGCGCCTCCTGATGACGATAGAACTCTCAAATTGCGTCGAGATTCAATACATCGGCCTCCAGCCGACTTGTCTCCAAGGGTCTGTTGCTGTCTTGGCCACCTTATGGTCGTTCTCCTGTGAGTTTAGATTATCGAATCCGACGCAAAAATGATAGTTAATTGTAACGTTTAGGGCCATGTAATGGCGATGGGGCACTCAAATTGCGTCGAGATTCAATACATCGTCCTCCAGCCGACTTGTCTCCAAGGGTCTAATGCTGCCTCGGGCACCTTATGGTCGTTCTCCTGTGAGTTTAGATTATCGAATCCGACGCAAAAATGATAGTTAATTGTAACGTTTAGGGCCTCCTAATGACGATGGAACATTCAAATTGCGTCGATATTCAATACATCGGCCTCCAGCCGACTTGTCTCCAAGGGTTTGTTGCTGCCTCGGGCACCATATGATCCTTCTCCTGTGAGTCTAGATTTTCGAATCCGACGCAAAAATGATAGTGAATTGTAACGTTCAGGGCCTCCTAATGACGATAGAAGACTCAAATTGCGTTGAGATTCAATACATCGTCCTCCAGCCGATTTGTCTCCAAGGGGTATATTGCTGTCTCGAGCACCGTATGAACTTCTCCTGTGAGTAGATTTTCGAATCCGACGCGAAACTGATAGTTAAATGTAAGGTTCAGGGCCTTGTAATGACGATGGAACACTCTAATTGCGTCGAGATTCAATACATCGGCCTCCAGCCGAATTGTCTCCAACGGTCTATTGCTGCCTCGGGCACCTTATGGTCGTTCTCCTGTGAGTTTAGATTATCGAATCCGACGCAAAAATGATAGTTAATTGTAACGTTTAGGGCCTCCTAATGACGATGGAACACTCAAATTGCGTCGAAATTCAATACATCGGCCTCCAGCCGATTTGTCTCCAAGGGTCTGTTGCTGCCTCGGGCACCATATGATCCTTCTCCTGTGAGTCTAGATTTTCGAATCCGACGCAAAAATGTTAGTGAATAGTAACGTTCAGCGCCTCCTGATGACGATAGAACTCTCAAATTGCATCGAGATTCAATACATCGTCCTCCAGCCGACTTGTCTCCAAGGGTCTAATGCTGCCTCGGGCACCTTATGGTCGTTCTCCTGTGAGTTTAGATTATCGAATCCGACGCAAAAATGATAGTTAATTGTTACGTTTAGGGCCTTGTAATGACGATGGAACACTCAAATTGCGTCGATATTCAATACATCGGCCTCCAGCCGACTTGTCTCCAAGGGTCTGTTGCTGCCTCGGGCACCTTATGGTCGTTCTCCTGTGATTTAAGATTATCGAATCCGACGCAAAAATGATAGTTAATTGTAACGTTCAGGGACTCCTAAAGACGATGGAACACTCAAATTGCGTCGCTATGCAATACATCGGCCTCCAGTCGATTCGTCTCCAAGGGGTATATTGCTGTCTCGAGAACCGTATGAACTTCTCCTGTGAGTAGATTTTCGAATCCGACGCTAAAATGATAGTTAATTGTAACGTTCAGGGCCTTGTAATGACGAAGGAACACTCAAATTGCGTCGAGATTCAATACATCGTCCTCCAGCCGACTTGTCTCCAAGGGTCTGTTGCTGCCTCGGGCACCTTATGGTCGTTCTCCTGTGAGTTTAGATTATCGAATCCGACGCAAAAATGATAGTTAATTGTAACGTTCAGGGCCTCCTATTGCCGATGGAACACTCAAACTGCGTCGAGATTCAATGCATCGGCCTCCAACCGACTTGTCTCCAAGGGTCTATTGCTGCCTCGGGGACCTTATGGTCGTTCTCCTGTGAGTCTAGATTTTCGAATCCGACGCAAAAATGATAGTTAATTGTAACGTTCAGGTCCTTGTAATGACGATGGAACACTCAAATTGCGTCGAGATTCAATACATCGGCCTCCAGCCGATTTGTCTCCAAGGGTCTGTTGCTGTCTTGGCCACCTTATGGTCGTTCTCCTGTGAGTTTAGATTATCGAATCCGACGCAAAAATGATAGTTAATTGTAACGTTTAGGGCCATGTAATGGCGATGGGGCACTCAAATTGCGTCGAGATTCAATACATCGTCGTCCACCTGACTTGTCTCCAAGGGTCTAATGCTGCCTCGGGCACCTTATGGTCGTTCTCCTGTGAGTTTAGATTATCGAATCCGACGCAAAAATGATAGTTAATTGTAACGTTTAGGGCCTCCTAATGACGATGGAACATTCAAATTGCGTCGATATTCAATATATCGGCCTCCAGCCGACTTGTCTCCAAGGGTCTGTTGCTGCCTCGGGCACCATATGATCCTTCTCCTGTGTGTCTAGATTTTCGAATCCGACGCAAAAATGATAGAGAATAGTAACGTTCAGCGCCTCCTGATGACGATAGAACTCTCAAATTGCGTCGAGATTCAATACATCGTCCTCCAGCCGACTTGTCTCCAGGGGGATATTGCTGTCTCGGGCACAATATGATCCTTCTCCTGTGAGTCTAGATTTTCGAATCCAACGCAAAAATGATAGTGAATTGTAACGTTCAGCGCCTCCTAATGACGATAGAAGCCTCAAATTGCGTCGAGATTCAATACATCGTTCTCCAGCCGATTTGTCTCCAAGGGGTATATTGCTGTCTCGAGCACCGTATGAATTTCTCCTGTGAGTAGATTTTCGAATCCGACGCGAAACATATGGTTAATTGTAAGGTTCAGGACCTCCTAATGACGATGGAACACTCAAATTGCGTCGCGATCCAATACATCGTCCTCCAGCCGACTTGTCTCCAAGGGTCTATTGCTGCCTCGGGCACCTTATGGTCGTTCTCCTGTGAGTCTAGATTATCGAATTCGACGCAAAAATGATAGTTAATTCTAACGTTTAGGGACTCCTAAAGACGATGGAACACTCAAATTGCGTCGAGATTCAATACATCGGCCTCCAGCCGACTTGTCTCCAAGGGTCTATTGCTGCCTCGGGCACCTTATGGTCGTTCTCCTGTAAGTCTAGATTTTCGAATCCGACGCCAAAGTGATAGTTAATTGTAACGTTCAGGGCCGCCTAATGACGATGGAACTCTCAAATTGCGTTGAGATTCAATACATCGTCCTCCAGCCGACTTGTCTCCAAGGGGATATTGATGTCTCGGGCACAATATGATCCTTCTCCTGTGAGTCTAGATTTTCGAATCGGACGCAAAAATGATAGTGAATTGTAACGTTCAGCGCCTCCTAATGACGATAGAAGACTCAAATTGCGTCGGGATTCAATACATCGTCCCCCAGCCGATTTGTCTCCAAGGGGATATTGCTGCCTCGGGCACCAAATGGTTCGTCTGCTGTGAGTCTAGATTTTCGAATCCGACGAAAAACTGATAGTTAATTGTAACATTCAGGGCCTCCTAATGACGATGGAACACTCAAATTGGGTCGCGATCCAATACATCGTCCTCCAGCCGACTTGTCTCCAAGGGTCTAATGCTGCATCGGGCACTTTATGGTCGTTCTCTTGTAAGTCTAGATTTACGAATCCGACGCCAAAATTATAGTTAATTGTAACGTTCAGTGCCGCCTAATGACGATGGAACTCTCAAATTGCGTCGAGATTCAATACATCGTCCTCCAGCCGACTTGTCTCCAAGGGTCTATTGCTGCCTCGGGCACCTTATGGTCGTTCTCCTGTGATTCTAGATTTTTGAATCCGACGCAAAAATGATAGTTAATTGTAACGTTCAGGGCCTTCTAATGACGATGGAACACTCAAATTGCGTCGAGATTCAATACATCGTCCTCCAGCCGACTTGTCTCCAAGGGTCTGTTGCTGCCTCGGGCACCGTATGGTCGTTCTCCTGTGAGTTTAGATTATCGAATCCGACGCAAAAATGATCGTTAATTTTAACGTTCGGGTCCTCCTAATGCCGATTGAACACTCAAATTGCGTCGAGATCCAATACATCGTCCTCCAGCCGACTTGCCTCCAAGGATCTAGTACTGCCTCGTGCACTTTATGGTCGTTCTCTTGTAAGTCTAGATTTTCGAATCCGACGCAAAAATGATAGTTAATTGTAACGTTCAGGGCCGCCTAATGACGATGGAACTCTCAAATGGCGTCGAGATTCAATACATCGTCCTCCAGCCGACTTGTCTCCAAGGGTCTATTGCTGCCTCGGGCACCTCATGGTCGTTCTCCTGTGAGTCTAGATTTTCGAACCGGACGCAATAATGATAGTTAATTATAACGTTCAGGGCCTTGTAATGACGATGGAACACTGAAATTGCGTCGAGATTCCATACATCGTCCTCCAGCCGACTTGTCTCCAAGGGTCTATTGCTGCCTCGGGCACCTTATGGTCGTTCTCCTGTGAGTGTAGATTTTCGAATCCGACGCAAAAATGATAGTTAATTGTAACGTTCAGGGCCTTGTAATGACGATGGAACACTCAAATTGCGTCGAGATTCAATACATCGTCCTCCAGCCGACTTGTCTCCAAGGGTCTAATGCTGCCTCGGGCACCTTATGGTCGTTCTCCTGTGAGTTTAGATTATCGAATCCGACGCAAAAATTATAGTTAATTGTAACATTTATGGCCTCCTAATGACGATGGAACACTCAAATTGCGTCGATATTCAATACAGCGGCCTCCAGCCGATTGTCTCCAAGGGTCTGTTGCTGCCTCGGGCACCATATGATCCTTCCCCTGTAAGTCTAGATTTTCGAATCCGACGCAAAAATGATAGTGAATAGTAACGTTCAGCGCCTCCTGATGACGATAGAACTCTCAAATTGCGTCGAGATTCAATACATCGTCCTCCAACCGACTTGTCACCAAGGGGATATTGCTGTCACGGGCACAATATGATCTTTCTCCTGTGAGTCTAGATTTTCGAATCCGACGCAAAAATGATACTTAATTGTAACGTTCAGGGCCTTGTAATGACGATGGAACACTCAAATTGCGTCGAGATTCAATACATCGGCCTCCAGCCGACTTGTCTCCAAGGGTCTATTGCTGCCTCGGGCACCTTATGGTCGTTCTCCTGTGAGTCTAGATTTTCGAATCCTAGCACAAATGATGGTGAATTGTAACGTTCAGCGCCTCCTAATGACGATAGAGGACTCAAATTGCGTCGCGATCCAATACAATGTCCTCCAGCCGACTTGTCTCCAAGGGTCTATTGCTGCCTCGGGCACCTTATGGTCGTTCTCCTGTGAGTCTAGATTTTCGAATCCGACGCAAAAATGATGGTTAATTGTAACGTTCAGGGCATTGTAATGACGATGGAACACTCAAATTGCGTCGCGATCCAATACATCTTCCTCCAGCCGACTTGTCTCCAAGGATCTAATGCTGCCTCGGGCACTTTATGGTCGTTCTCTTGTAAGTCTAGATTTTCGAATCCGACGCAACAATGATAGTTAATTGTAACGTTCAGGGCCGCCTAATGACGATGGAATTCTCAAATTGCGTCGAGATTCATTACATCGTCCTCCAGCCGACTTGTCTCCAAGGGTTTATTGCTGCCTCGGGCACCTTATGGTCGTTCTCCTGTGAGTCTAGATTTTCGAACCCGACGCAAAAATGATAGTTAATTGTAACGTTCAGGGCCTTCTAATGACGATGGAACACTCAAATTGCGTCGAGATTCAATACATCGTCCTCCAGCCGACTTGTCACCAAGGGGATATTGCTGTCTCGGGCACAATATGATCTTTCTCCTGTGAGTCTAGATTTTCGAATCCGACGCAAAAATGATAGTTAATTGTAACGTTCAGGGCCTTGTAATGACGATGGAACACTCAAATTGCGTCGAGATTCAATACATCGTCCTCCAGCCGACTTCGTCTCCAAGGGTCTGTTGCTGCCTCGGGTACCGTATGGTCGTTCTCCTGTGAGTTTAGATTATCGAATCCGACGCAAAACTGATCGTTAATTTTAACGTTCAGGGCCTACTAATGCCGATGGAACACCCACATTGCGTCGAGATTCAATACATCGGCCTCCAGCCGACTTGTCTCCAAGGGCCTATTGCTGCCTCGGGCACCTTATGGTCGTTCTCCTGTGAGTCTAGATTTTCGAATCCGACCAAAAATGATAGTTAATTGTAACATTCAGGGCCTCCTAATGACGATGGAACACTCAAATTGCGTCGCGATCCAATACATCGTCCTCCAGCCGACTTGTCTCCAAGGGTCTATTGCTGCCTCGGGCACCTTATGGTCGTTCTCCTGTGAGTCTAGATTTTCGAACCCGACGCAAAAATGATAGTTAATTGTAACGTTCAGGGCCTCCTAATGCCGATGGAACACTCAAATTGCGTCGAGATTCAATACATCGTCCGCCAGCCGATTTGTCTCCAAGGGGTATATTGCTGTCTCGAGCACCGTATGAACTTCTCCTGTGAGTAGATTTTCTAATCCGACGCGAAACTGATAGTTAATTGTATAGTTCAGGGCCTTGTAATGACGATGGAACACTCATTTTGCGTCGCGTTCCAATACATCGTCCTCCAACCGACTTGTCTCCAAGGGTCAATAGCTGCCTCGGGCACCGTATGGTCGTTCCCCTGTGAGTTTAGATTATCGAATCCGACGCAAAAATGATAGTTAATTGTAACGTTTAGTGCCTCCTAATGACGATGGGACACTCAAATTGCGTCGAGATTCAATACATCGTCCTCCAGCCGACTTGTCTACAAGGGGATATTGCTGTCTCGGGCACAATATGATCCTTCTCCTGTGAGTCTAGATTTTCGAATCCGACGCAAAAATGATAGTGAATTGTAACGTTCAGCGCCTCCTAACGACGATAGAAGACTCAAATTGCGTAGGGATTCAATACATCGTCCTCCAGCCGATTTGTCTCAAGGGGATATTGCTGCCTCGGGCACCAAATGGTTCGTGTGCTGTGAGTCTAGATTTTCGAATCCGACGAAAAACTGATAGTTAATTGTAACATTCAGGGCCTCCTAATGACGATGGAACACTCAAATTGCGTCGCGATCCAATACATCGTCCTCCAGCCGACTTGCCTCCAAGGGTCTAATGCTGCCTCGGGCACTTTATGATCGTTCTCTTGTAAGTCTAGATTTACGAATCCGACGCCAAAATGATAGTTAATTGTAACGTTCAGCGCCTCCTAACGACGATAGAAGACTCAAATTGCGTCGAGATTCAATACATCGGCCTCCAGCCGACTTGTCTCCAGGGGGATATCGCTGCCTCGGGCACCACATGGTCCTTCTCCTGTGAGTCTAGATTTTCGAATCCTAGCACAAATGATAGTGAATTGTAACGTTCAGCGCCTCCTAATGACGATAGAAGACTCAAATTGCGTCGCGATCCAATACATCGTCCTCCAGCCGACTTGTCTCCAAGGGTCTATTGCTGCCTCGGGCGTTCTCCTGTGAGTCTAGATTTTCGAATCGGCCGCAAAAATGATAGTTAATTGTAACGTTCACGGCCTTGTAATGACGATGGAACACTCAAATTGCGTCGAGATTCAATACATCGGCCTCCCGCCGACTTGTCTCCAAGGGTCTGTTGCTGCCTCGGGCACCTTATGGTCGTTCTCCTGTGAGTTTAGATTATCGAATCCGACGCATAAATGATAGTTAATTGTAACGTTTAGGGCCTTGTAATGACGATGGGACACTCAAATTGCGTCGAGATTCAATACATCGTCCTCCAGCCGACTTGTCTCCAAGGGTCTGTTGCTGCCTCGGGCACCATATGATCCTTCTCCTGTAAGTCTAGATTTTAGAATCCGACGCAAAAAATGATAGTTAATCGTAACGTTCATGGCCTCATAATGCCGATGGAACTCTCAAATTGCGTCGAGATTGAATACATCGGCCTCCAGCGGAATTGTCTCCAAGGGGATATTGCTGTCTCGAGCACCGTATGAACTTCTCCTGTGAGTAGATTTTCGATTCCGACGCAAAAATGATAGTTAATTTTAACGTTCAGGGCTTTCTAATGCCGATGGAACACTCAAATTGCGTCGAGATTCAATACATCGGCCTCCAGCCGACTTGTCACCAAGGGGATATTGCTGTCTCGGGCACAATATGATCTTTCTCCTGTGAGTCTAGATTTTCGAATCCGACGCAAAAATGATAGTTAATTGTAACGTTCAGGGCCTTGTAATGACGATGGAACACTCAAATTGCGTCGAGATTCAATACATCGTCCTCCAGCCGACTTGTCTCCAAGGGTCTGTTGCTGCCTCGGGCACCATATGATCCTTCTCCTGTAAGTCTAGATTTTCGAATCCGACGCAAAAATGATAGTGAATAGTAACGTTCAGCGCCTCCTGATGACGATAGAACTCTCAAATTGCGTCGAGATTCATTACATTGTCCTCCAGCCGACTTGACTCTAAGGGTCTAATGCTGCCTCGGGCACCTTATGGTCGTTCTCTTGTGAGTTTAGATTATCGAATCCGACGCAAAAATGATAGTTAATTTTAACGTTCAGGGCCTCCTAATGCCGATGGAGCACTCCAATTGCGTCGAGATTCAATACATCGGCCTCCAACCGACTTGTCTCCAAGGGTCTATTGCTGCCTCGGGCACCTTTATGGTCGTTCTCCTGTGAGTTTAGATTTTCGAATCCGACGCAAAAATGATAGTTAATTGTAACATTCAGGGCCTCCTATTGACGATGGAACACTAAAATTGCGTCGCGATCCAATACATCGTCCTCCAGCCGACTTGTCCCTAAGGATCTAATGCTGCCTCGGGCACTTTATGGTCGTTCTCTTGTAAGTCTAGATTTTCGAATCCGACGCAAAAATGATAGTTAATTGTAACGTTCAGGGCCGCCTAATGACGATGGAACTCTCAAATTGCGTCGAGATTCAATACATCGTCCTCCAGCCGACTTGTCTCCAAGGGTCTATTGCTGCCTCGGGCACCTTATGGTCGTTCTCCTGTGAGTCTAAATTTTCGAACCCGACGCAAAAATGATAGTTAATTGTAACGTTCAGGGCCTTGTAATGACGATGGAACACTCAAATTGCGTCGAGATTCAATACATCGGCCACCAGCCGACTTGTCTCCAAGGGTCTATTGCTGCCTCGGGCACCTTTTGGTCGTTCTCCTGTGAGTCTAGATTTTAGAATCCGAAGCAAAAATGATAGTTAATTGTAACGTTCAGGGCCTTGTAATGTCGATGGAACACTCAAATTGCGTCGAGATTCAATACATCGGCCTCCAGCCGACTTGTCTCCAAGGGTCTATTGCTGCCTCGGGCACCTTATGGTCGTTCTTCTGTGAGTTTAGATTATCGAATCCGACAAAAAATTATAGTTAATTGTAACGTTTAGGGCCTCCTAATGACGATGGAACACTCAAATTGCGTCGATATTCAAGACATCGGCCTCCAGCCGACTTGTCTCCAAGGGTCTGTTGCTGCCTCGGGCACCATATGATCCTTCTCCTGTAAGTCTAGATTTTAGAATCCGACGCAAAAAATGATAGTTAATTGTAACGTTCATGGCCTCCTAATGCCGATGGAACTCTCAAATTGCGTCGAGATTCAATACATCGGCCTCCAGCGGAATTGTCTCCAAGGGGATATTGCTGTCTCGAGCACCGTATGAACTTCTCCTGTGAGTAGATTTTCGAATCCGACGCAAAAATGATAGTTAATTTTAATGTTCAGGGCTTCCTAATGCCGATGGAACACTCAAATTGCGTCGAGATTCAATATATCGGCCTCCAGCCGACTTGTCACCAAGGGGATATTGCTGTCTCGGGCACAATATGATCTTTCTATTGTGAGTCTAGATTTTCGAATCCGACGCAAAAATGATAGTTAATTGTAACGTTCAGGGCCTTGTAATGACGATGGAACACTCAAATTGCGTCGAGATTCAATACATCGTCCTCCAGCCGACTTGTCTGCAAGGGTTTGTTGCTGCCTCGGGCACCGTATGGTCGTTCTCCTGTGAGTTTAGATTTTCGAATCCGACGCAAAAATGATCGTTAATTTTAACGTTCAGGGCCTCCTAATGCCGATGGAACACTCAAATTGCGTCGAGATTCAATACATCGGCCTCCAGCCGACTTGTCTCCAAGGATCTAATGCTGCCTCGGGCACTTTATGGTCGTTCTGTTGTAAGTCTAGATTTTCGAATCCGACGCAAAAATGATAGTTAATTGTAACGTTCAGGGCCGCCTAATGACGATGGAACTCTCAAATGGCGTCGAGATTCAATACTTCGTCCTCCAGCCGACTTGTCTCCAAGGGTCTATTGCTGCCTCGGGCACCTTATGGTCGTTCTCCTGTGAGTTTAGATTATCGAATCCGACGCAAAAATGATAGTTAATTATAACGTTCAGTGCCTCCTAATGCCGATGGAACACTCAAATTGCGTCCAGATTCAATACATCGGCCTCCAGCCGACTTGTCTCCAGGGGTCTATTGCTGCCTCGGGCACCTTATGGTCGTTGTCCTGTTAGTCTAGATTTTCGAATCCGACGCTAAAATGATAGTTAATTGTAACGTTCAGGGCCTTGTAATGACGATGGAACACTCAAATTGCGTCGAGATTCAATACATCGGCCTCCCGCCGACTTGTCTCCAAGGGTCTGTTGCTGCCTCGGGCACCTTATGGTCGTTCTCCTGTGAGTTTAGATTATCGAATCCGACGCAAAAATGATAGTTAATTGTAACGTTTAGGGCCTTGTAATGACGATGGGACACTCAAATTGCGTCGAGATTCAATACATCGTCCTCCAGCCGACTTGTCTCCAAGGGTCTAATGCTGCCTCGGGCACCTTATGGTCGTTCTCCTGTGAGTTTAGATTATCGAATCCGACAAAAAATTATAGTTAATTGTAACGTTTAGGGCCTCCTAATGACGATGGAACACTCAAATTGCGTCGATATTCAAGACATCGGCCTCCAGCCGACTTGTCTCCAAGGGTCTGTTGCTGCCTCGGGCACCATATGATCCTTCTCCTGTAAGTCTAGATTTTAGAATCCGACGCAAAAAATGATAGTTAATTGTAACGTTCATGGCCTCCTAATGCCGATGGAACGCTCAAATTGCGTCGAGATTCAATACATCGGCCTCCAGCGGAATTGTCTCCAAGGGGATATTGCTGTCTCGAGCACCGTATGAACTTCTCCTGTGAGTAGATTTTCGAATCCGACGCAAAAATGATAGTTAATTTTAATGTTCAGGGCTTCCTAATGCCGATGGAACACTCAAATTGCGTCGAGATTCAATACATCGGCCTCCAGCCGACTTGTCACCAAGGGGATATTGCTGTCTCGGGCACAATATGATCTTTCTCCTGTGAGTCTTGATTTTCGAATCCGACGCAAAATTGACAGTTAATTGTAACGTTCAGGGCCTTGTAATGACGATCGAACACTCAAATTGCGTCGAGATTCAATACATCGTCCTCCAGCCGACTTGTCTGCAAGGGTTTGTTGCTGCCTCGGGCACCGTATGGTCGTTCTCCTGTGAGTTTAGATTATCGAATCCGACGCAAAAATGATCGTTAATTTTAACGTTCAGGGCCTCCTAATGCCGATGGAACACTCAAATTGCGTCGAGATTCAATACATCGGCCTCCAGCCGACTTGTCTCCAAGGATCTAATGCTGCCTCGGGCACTTTATGGTCGTTCTGTTGTAAGTCTAGATTTTCGAATCCGACGCAAAAATGATAGTTAATTGTAACGTTCAGGGCCGCCTAATGACGATGGAACTCTCAAATGGCGTCGAGATTCAATACATCGTCCTCCAGCCGACTTGTCTCCAAGGGTCTATTGCTGCCTCGGGCACCTTATGGTCGTTCTCCTGTGAGTCTAGATTTTCGAACCCGACGCAAAATTGATAGTTAATTGTAACGTTCAGGGCCTCCTAATGCCGATGGAACACTCAAATTGCGTCGAGATTCAATACATCGTCCTCCAGCCGATTTGTCTCCAAGGGGTATATTGCTGTCTCGAGCATCGTATGAACTTCTCCTGTGAGTAGATTTTCAATTCCGACGCGAAACTGATAGTTAATTGTAAGGTTCAGGGCCTTGTAATGACGATGGAACACTCATTTTGCATCGCGATCCAATACATCGTCCTCCAACCGACTTGTCTCCAAGGGTCAATAGCTGCCTCGGGCACCGCATGGTCTTTCCCCTGTGAGTTTAGATTATCGAATCCGACGCAAAAATGATAGTTAATTGTAACGTTTAGGGCCTCCTAATGACGATGGGACACTCAAATTGCGTCGAGATTCTATACATCGTCCTCCAGCCGACTTGTCTCCAAGGGTCTGTTGCTGCCTCGGGCACCATATGATCCTTCTCCTGTAAGTCTAGTTTTTCGAATCCGACGCAAAAATGATAGTGAATAGTAAGGTTCAGCGCCTCCTGATGACGATAGAACTCTCAAATTGCGTCGAGATTCATTACATCGTCCTCCAGCCGACTTGACTCCAAGGGTCTAATGCTGCCTCGGGCACCTTATGGTCGTTCTCTTGTGAGTCTAGATTTTCGAATCCGACGCAAAAATCATAGTTAATTGTAACGTTCAGGGCCTTCTAATGACGATGGAACACTCAAATTGCGTCGAGATTCAATACATCGTCCTCCAGCCTTCTTGTCACCAAGGGGATATTGCTGTCTCGGGCACAATATGATCTTTCTCCTGTGAGTCTAGATTTTCGAATCCGACCAAAAATGATAGTTAATTGTAACATTCAGGGCCTCCTAATGACGATGGAACACTCAAATTGCGTCGCGATCCAATACATCGTCCTCCAGCCGACTTGTCTCCAAGGATCTAATGCTGCCTCGGGCACTTTATGGTCGTTCTCTTGTAAGTCTAGATTTTCGAATCCGACGCAAAAATGATAGTTAATTGTAACGTTCAGGGCCGCCTAATGACGATGGAACTCTCAAATGGCGTCGAGATTCAATACATCGTCCTCCAGCCGACTTGTCTCCAAGGGTCTATTACTGCCTCGGGCACCTTACGGTCGTTCTCCTGTGAGTCTAGATTTTCGAACCCGACGCTAAAATGATAGTTAATTGTAACGTTCAGGGCCTCCTAATGCCGATGGAACACTCAAATTGCGTCGCGATCCAATACATCGTCCTCCAGCCGACTTGTCTCCAAGGGTCTTATTGCTGCCTCGGGCACCTTATGGTCGTTCTCCTGTGAGTCTAGATTTTCGTATCCGACGCAAAAATGATAGTTAATTGTAACGTTCAGGGCCTTCTAATGACGATGGAACACTCAAATTGCGTCGAGATTCAATACATCGGCCTCCAGCCGACTTGTCTCCAAGGGGATATCGCTGCCTCGGGCACCACATGGTCCTTCTCCTGTGAGTCTAGATTTTCGAATCCGACGCAAAAATGATAGTGAATTGTAACGTTCAGCGCCTCCTAATGACGATAGAAGACTCAAATTGCGTCGCGATCCAATACATCGTCCTCCAGCCGACTTGTCTCCAAGGGTCTATTGCTGCCTCGGGCACCTTATGGCCGTTCTCCTGTGAGTCTAGATTTTCGAATCCGACGCAAAAATGATAGTTAATTGTAACGTTCAGGGCCTTGTAATGACGATGGAACACTCAAATTGCGTCGAGATTCAATACATCGTCCTCCAGCCGACTTGTCTCCAAGGGTCTGTTGCTGCCTCGGGCACCGTATGGTCGTTCTCCTGTGAGTCTAGATTTTCGAATCCGACGCAAAAATGATAGTTAATTGTAACATTCAGGGCCTCCTAATGACGATGGAACACTCAAATTGCGTCTCGATCCAATACATCGTCCTCCAGCCGACTTGTCTCGAAGGATCTAATGCTGCCTCGGGCACTTTATGGTCGTCCTCTTGTAAGTCTAGATTTTCGAATCCGACCCAAAAATGATAGTTAATTGTAACGTACAGGGCCGCCTAATGACGATCTAACTCTCAAATTGCGTCGAGATTCAATACATCGTCCTCCAGCCGACTTGTCTCAAAGGGTCTATTGCTGCTTAGGGCACCTTATGGTCGTTCTCCTGTGAGTCTAGATTTTCGAACCCGACGCAAAAATGATAGTTAATTGTAACGTTCAGGGCCTCCTAATGCCGATGGAACACTCAAATTGCGTCGAGATTCAATACGTCGGCCTCCAGCCGACTTGTCTCCAAGGGTCTATTGCTGCCTCGGGCACCGTATGGTCGTTCTCCTGTGAGTCTAGATTTTCGAATCCGACGCAAAAATGATAGTTAATTATAACGTTCAGGGCCTCCTAATGCCGATGGAACACTCAAATTGCGTCGAGATTCAATACGTCGGCCTCCAGCCGACTTGTCTCCAAGGGTCTATTGCTGCCTCGGGCACCTTATGGTCGTTCTCCTGTGAGTTTAGATTATCGAATCCGACGCAAAAATTATAGTTAATTGTAACGTTTAGGGCCTCCTAATGACGATGGAACACTCAAATTGCGTCGATATTCAATACATCGGCCTCCAGGACACTTATCTCCAAGGGTCTGTTGCTGCCTCGGGCACCATACGATCCTTCTCCTGTAAGTCTAGATTTTCGAATCCGACGCAAAAATGATAGTGAATAGTAACGTTCAGCGCCTCCTGATGACGATAGAACTCTCAAATTGCGTCGATATTCAATACATCGGCCTCCAGCGGAATTGTCTCCAAGGGGATATTGCTGTCTCGAGCACCGTATGAACTTCTCCTGTGAGTAGATTTTCGAATCCGACGCGAAATTGATAGTTAATTTTAACGTTCAGGGCTTCCTAATGCCGATGGAACACTCAAATTGCGTCGAGATTCAATACATCGGCCTCTAGCCGACTTGTCTCCAAGGGTCTATTGCTGCCTCGGGCACCTTATGGTCGTTCTCCTGTGAGTCTAGATTTTCGAATCCGACGCAAAAATCATAGTTAATTGTAACGTTCAGGGCCTTCTAATGACGATGGAACACTCAAATTGCGTCGAGATTCAATACATCGTCCTCCAGCCGATTTGTCTCCAAGGGGTATATTGCTGTCTCGAGCACCGTATGAACTTCTCCTGTGAGTAGATATTCGAATCCGACGCGAAACTGATAGTTAATTGTAAGGTTCAGGGCCTTGTAATGACGATGGAACACTCAAATTGCGTCGAGATTCAATACATCGGCCTCCAGCCGACTTGTCTCCAACGGTCTATTGCTGCCTCGGGCACCTTATGGTCGTTCTCCTGTGAGTTTAGATTTTCGAATCCGACGAAAAACTGATAGTTAATTGTAACATTCAGGGCCTCCTAATGACGATGGAACACTCAATTTGCGTCGCGATCCAATACATCGTCCTCCAACCGACTTGTCTCCAAGGGTCAATAGCTGCCTAGAGCACCGTATGGTCGTTCCCCTGTGAGTTTAGATTATCGAAACCGACGCAAAAATGATAGTTAATTGTAACGTTTAGGGCCTCCTAATGACGATCGGACACTCAAATTGCGTCGAGATTCAATACATCGTCCTCCAGCCGACTTGTCTCCAAGGGGTTATTGCTGTCTCGGGCACAATATGATCCTTCTCCTGTGAGTCTAGATTTTCGAATCCGACGCAAAAATGATAGTGAATTGTAACGTTCAGCGCCTCCTAATGACGATAGAAGACTCAAATTGCGTCGGGCTTCAATACATCGTCCTCCAGCCGATTTGTCTCCAAGGGGATATTGCTGCCTCGGGCACCAAATGGTTCGTCTGCTGTGAGTCTAGATTTTCGAATCCGACGAAAAACTGATAGTTAATTGTAACATTCAGGGCCTCCTAATGACGATGGAACACTCAAATTGCGTCGCGATCCAATACATCGTCCTCCAGCCGACTTGTCTCCAAGGGGATATTGCTGTCTCGGGCACAATATGATCTTTCTCCTGTGAGTCTAGATTTTCGAATCCGACGCAAAAATGATAGTTAATTGTAACGTTCAGGGCCTTGTAATGACGATGGAACACTCAAATTGCGTCGAGATTCAATACATCGGCCTCCAGCCGACTTGTCTCCAAGGGTCTATTGCTGCCTCGGGCACCTTATGGTCGTTCTCCTGTGAGTTTAGATTATCGAATCCGACGCAAAAATGATAGTTAATTATAACGTTCAGGGCCTCCTAATGCCGATAGAACACTCAAATTGCGTCGAGATTCAATACATCGGCCTCCAGCCGACTTGTCTCCAAGGGTCTATTGCTGCCTCGGGCACCTTATGGTCGTTCTCCTGTGAGTTTAGATTATCGAATCCGACGCAAAAATTATAGTTAATTGTAACGTTTAGGGCCTCCTAATGACGATGGAACACTCAAATTGCGTCGATATTCAATACATCGGCCTCCAGGAGACTTGTCTCCAAGGGTCTGTTGCTGCCTCGGGCACCATACGATCCTTCTCCTGTAAGTCTAGATTTTCGAATCCGACGCAAAAATGATAGTGAATAGTAACGTTCAGCGCCTCCTGATGACGATAGAACTCTCAAATTGCGTCGAGATTCAATACATCGGCCTCCAGCGGAATTGTCTCCAAGGGGATATTGCTGTCTCGAGCACCGTATGAACTTCTCCTGTGAGTAGCTTTTCGAAGCCGACGCAAAATTGATAGTTAATTTTAACGTTTAGGGCTTCCTAATGCCGATGGAACACTCAAATTGCGTCGAGATTCAATACATCGGCCTCCAGCCGACTTGTCTCCAAGGGTCTATTGCTGCCTCGGGCACCTTATGGTCGTTCTCCTGTGAGTCTAGATTTTCGAATCCGACGCAAAAATCATAGTTAATTGCAATGTTCAGGGCCTTCTAATGACGATGGAACACTCAAATTGCGTCGAGATTCAATACATCGGCCTCCAGCCGACTTGTCTCCAACGGTCTATTGCTGCCTCGGGCACCTTATGGTCGTTCTCCTGTGAGTTTAGATTTTCGAATCCGACGAAAAACAGATAGTTAATTGTAACATTCAGGGCCTCCTAATGACGATGGAACACTCAATTTGCGTCGCGATCCAATACATCGTCCTCCAGCCGACTTGTCTCCAAGGGGATATTGCTGTCTCGGGCACAATATGATCCTTCTCCTGTGAGTCTAGATTTTCGAATCCGACGCAAAAATGATAGTGAATTGTAACGTTCAGCGCCTCCTAATGACGATAGAAGACTCAAATTGCGTCGGGCTTCAATACATCGTCCTCCAGCCGATTTGTCTCCAAGGGGATATTGCTGCCTCGGGCACCAAATGGTTCGTCTGCTGTGAGTCTAGATTTTCGAATCCGACGAAAAACTGATAGTTAATTGTAACATTCAGGGCCTCCTAATGACGAAGGAACACTCAAATTGCGTCGCGATCCAATACATCGTCCTCCAGCCGACTTGTCTCCAAGGGGATATTGCTGTCTCGGGCACAATATGATCTTTCTCCTGTGAGTCTAGATTTTCGAATCCGACGCAAAAATGATAGTTAATTGTAACGTTCAGGGCCTTGTAATGACGATGGAACACTCAAATTGCGTCGAGATTCAATACATCGTCCTCCAGCCGACTTGTCTCCAAGGATCTGTTGCTGCCTCGGGCACCGTATGGTCGTTCTCCTGTGAGTTTAGAGTATCGAATCCGACGCAAAAATGATCGTTAATTTTAACGTTCAGGGCCTCCTAATGCCGATGGAACACTCAAATTGCGTCGAGATTCAATGCATCGGCCTCCAGCCGACTTGTCTCCAAGGGTCTATTGCTGCCTCGGGCACCTTATGGTCGTTCTCCTGTGAGTCTAGATTTTCGAATCCGACGCAAAAATGATAGTTAATTGTAACGTTCAGGGCCTTGTAATGACGATGGGACACTCAAATTGCGTCGAGATTCAATACATCGTCCTCCAGCCGACTTGTCTCCAAGGGTCTATTGTTGCCTCGGGCACCTTATGGTGGTTCTCTTGTGAGTTTAGATTTTCGAACCCGACGCAAAAATGATAGTTAATTGTAACGTTCAGGGCATCCTAATGTAAATGGAACACTCAAATTGCGTCTAGATTCAATACATCGTCCTCCAGCCGATTTGTCTCCAAGGGGTATATTGCTGTCTCGAGCACCGTATGAACTTCTCCTGTGAGTAGATTTTCGAATCCGACGCGAAACTGATAGTTAATTGTAACGTTCAGGTCCTTGTAATGACGATGGAACACTCAAATTGCGTCGAGATTCAATACATCGGCCTCCCGCCGACTTGTCTCCAAGGGTCTGTTGCTGCCTCGGGCACCGTATTGTCGTTCTCCTGTGAGTCTAGATTTTCGAATCCGACGCAAAAATGATAGTTAATTGTAACATTCAGGGCCTCCTAATGACGATGGAACACTCAAATTGCGTCTCGATCCAATACATCGTCCTCCAGCCGACTTGTCTCGAAGGATCTAATGCTGCCTCGGGCACTTTATGGTCGTCCTCTTGTAAGTCTAGATTTTCGAATCCGACCCAAAAATGATAGTTAATTGTAACGTTCAGGGCCGCCTAATGACGATCTAACTCTCAAATTGCGTCGAGATTCAATACATCGTCCTCCAGCCGACTTGTCTCAAAGGGTCTATTGCTGCTTAGGGCACCTTATGGTCGTTCTCCTGTGAGTCTAGATTTTCGAACCCGACGCAAAAATGATAGTTAATTGTAACGTTCAGGGCCTCCTAATGCCTATGGAACACTCAAATTGCGTCGAGATTCAATACGTCGGCCTCCAGCCGACTTGTCTCCAAGGGTCTATTGCTGCCTCGGGCACCGTATGGTCGTTCTCCTGTGAGTCTAGATTTTCGAATCCGACGCAAAAATGATAGTTAATTATAACGTTCAGGGCCTCCTAATGCCGATGGAACACTCAAATTGCGACGAGATTCAATACGTCGGCCTCCAGCCGACTTGTCTCCAAGGGTCTATTGCTGCCTCGGGCACCTTATGGTCGTTCTCCTGTGAGTTTAGATTATCGAATCCGACGCAAAAATTATAGTTAATTGTAACGTTTAGGGCCTCCTAATGACGATGGAACACTCAAATTGCGTCGATATTCAATACATCGGCCTCCAGGACACTTGTCTCCAAGGGTCTGTTGCTGCCTCGGGCACCATACGATCCTTCTCCTGTAAGTCTAGATTTTCGAATCCGACGCAAAAATGATAGTGAATAGTAACGTTCAGCGCCTCCTGATGACGATAGAACTCTCAAATTGCGTCGATATTCAATACATCGGCCTCCAGCGGAATTGTCTCCAAGGGGATATTGCTGTCTCGAGCACCGTATGAACTTCTCCTGTGAGTAGATTTTCGAATCCGACGCGAAATTGATAGTTAATTTTAACGTTCAGGGCTTCCTAATGCCGATGGAACACTCAAATTGCGTCGAGATTCAATACATCGGCCTCTAGCCGACTTGTCTCCAAGGGTCTATTGCTGCCTCGGGCACCTTATGGTCGTTCTCCTGTGAGTCTAGATTTTCGAATCCGACGCAAAAATCATAGTTAATTGTAACGTTCAGGGCCTTCTAATGACGATGGAACACTCAAATTGCGTCGAGATTCAATACATCGTCCTCCAGCCGATTTGTCTCCAAGGGGTATATTGCTGTCTCGAGCACCGTATGAACTTCTCCTGTGAGTAGATTTTCGAATCCGACGCGAAACTGATAGTTAATTGTAAGGTTCAGGGCCTTGTAATGACGATGGAACACTCAAATTGCGTCGAGATTCAATACATCGGCCTCCAGCCGACTTGTCTCCAACGGTCTATTGCTGCCTCGGGCACCTTATGGTCGTTCTCCCTGTGAGTTTAGATTTTCGAATCCGACGAAAAACTGATAGTTAATTGTAACATTCAGGGCCTCCTAATGACGATGGAACACTCAATTTGCGTCGCGATCCAATACATCGTCCTCCAACCGACTTGTCTCCAAGGGTCAATAGCTGCCTAGAGCACCGTATGGTCGTTCCCCTGTGAGTTTAGATTATCGAAACCGACGCAAAAATGATAGTTAATTGTAACGTTTAGGGCCTCCTAATGACGATCGGACACTCAAATTGCGTCGAGATTCAATACATCGTCCTCCAGCCGACTTGTCTCCAAGGGGTTATTGCTGTCTCGGGCACAATATGATCCTTCTCCTGTGAGTCTAGATTTACGAATCCGACGCAAAAATGATAGTGAATTGTAACGATCAGCGCCTCCGAATGACGATAGAAGACTCAAATTGCGTCGGGCTTCAATACATCGTCCTCCAGCCGATTTGTCTCCAAGGGGATATTGCTGCCTCGGGCACCAAATGGTTCGTCTGCTGTGAGTCTAGATTTTCGAATCCGACGAAAAACTGATAGTTAATTGTAACATTCAGGGCCTCCTAATGACGATGGAACACTCAAATTGCGTCGCGATCCAATACATCGTCCTCCAGCCGACTTGTCTCCAAGGGGATATTGCTGTCTCGGGCACAATATGATCTTTCTCCTGTGAGTCTAGATTTTCGAATCCGACGCAAAAATGATAGTTAATTGTAACGTTCAGGGCCTTGTAATGACGATGGAACACTCAAATTGCGTCGAGATTCAATACATCGGCCTCCAGCCGACTTGTCTCCAAGGGTCTATTGCTGCCTCGGGCACCTTATGGTCGTTCTCCTGTGAGTTTAGATTATCGAATCCGACGCAAAAATGATAGTTAATTATAACGTTCAGGGCCTCCTAATGCCGATAGAACACTCAAATTGCGTCGAGATTCAATACATCGGCCTCCAGCCGACTTGTCTCCAAGGGTCTATTGCTGCCTCGGGCACCTTATGGTCGTTCTCCTGTGAGTTTAGATTATCGAATCCGACGCAAAAATTATAGTTAATTGTAACGTTTAGGGCCTCCTAATGACGATGGAACACTCAAATTGCGTCGATATTCAATACATCGGCCTCCAGGAGACTTGTCTCCAAGGGTCTGTTGCTGCCTCGGGCACCATACGATCCTTCTCCTGTAAGTCTAGATTTTCGAATCCGACGCAAAAATGATAGTGAATAGTAACGTTCAGCGCCTCCTGATGACGATAGAACTCTCAAATTGCGTCGAGATTCAATACATCGGCCTCCAGCGGAATTGTCTCCAAGGGGATATTGCTGTCTCGAGCACCGTATGAACTTCTCCTGTGAGTAGCTTTTCGAAGCCGACGCAAAATTGATAGTTAATTTTAACGTTTAGGGCTTCCTAATGCCGATGGAACACTCAAATTGCGTCGAGATTCAATACATCGGCCTCCAGCCGACTTGTCTCCAAGGGTCTATTGCTGCCTCGGGCACCTTATGGTCGTTCTCCTGTGAGTCTAGATTTTCGAATCCGACGCAAAAATCATAGTTAATTGCAATGTTCAGGGCCTTCTAATGACGATGGAACACTCAAATTGCGTCGCGATCCAATACATCGTCCTCCAGCCGACTTGTCTCCAAGGGGATATTGCTGTCTCGGGCACCAAATGGTTCGTCTGCTGTGAGTCTAGATTTTCGAATCCGACGAAAAACTGATAGTTAATTGTAACATTCAGGGCCTCCTAATGACGATGGAACACTCAAATTGCGTCGCGATCCAATACATCGTCCTCCAGCCGACTTGTCTCCAAGGGGATATTGCTGTCTCGGGCACAATATGATCTTTCTCCTGTGAGTCTAGATTTTCGAATCCGACGCAAAAATGATAGTTAATTGTAACGTTCAGGGCCTTGTAATGACGATGGAACACTCAAATTGCGTCGAGATTCAATACATCGGCCTCCAGCCGACTTGTCTCCAAGGGTCTATTGCTGCCTCGGGCACCTTATGGTCGTTCTCCTGTGAGTCTAGATTTTCGAATCCGACGCAAAAATGATAGTTAATTGTAACGTTCAGGGCCTTGTAATGACGATGGAACACTCAAATTGCGTCGAGATTCAATACATCGTCCTCCAGCCGACTTGTCTCCAAGGATCTGTTGCTGCCTCGGGCACCGTATGGTCGTTCTCCTGTGAGTTTAGAGTATCGAATCCGACGCAAAAATGATCGTTAATTTTAACGTTCAGGGCCTCCTAATGCCGATGGAACACTCAAATTGCGTCGAGATTCAATGCATCGGCCTCCAGCCGACTTGTCTCCAAGGGTCTATTGCTGCCTCGGGCACCTTATGGTCGTTCTCCTGTGAGTCTAGATTTTCGAATCCGACGCAAAAATGATAGTTAATTGTAACGTTCAGGGCCTTGTAATGACGATGGGACACTCAAATTGCGTCGAGATTCAATACATCGTCCTCCAGCCGACTTGTCTCCAAGGGTCTATTGTTGCCTCGGGCACCTTATGGTGGTTCTCTTGTGAGTTTAGATTTTCGAACCCGACGCAAAAATGATAGTTAATTGTAACGTTCAGGGCATCCTAATGTAAATGGAACACTCAAATTGCGTCTAGATTCAATACATCGTCCTCCAGCCGATTTGTCTCCAAGGGGTATATTGCTGTCTCGAGCACCGTATGAACTTCTCCTGTGAGTAGATTTTCGAATCCGACGCGAAACTGATAGTTAATTGTAAGGTTCAGGGCCTTGTAATGACGATGGAACACTCATTTTGCGTCGCGATCCAATACATCGTCCTCCAACCGACTTGTCTCCATGGGTCAATAGCTGCCTCGGGCACCGTATGGTCGTTCCCCTGTGAGTTTAGATTATCGAATCCGACGCAAAAATGATAGTTAATTGTAACGTTTAGGGCCTCCTAATGACGATGTGACACTCAAATTGCGTCGAGATTCAATACATCGTCCTCCAGCCGACTTGTCTCCAAGGGGATATTGCAGTCTCGGGCACAATTTGATCCTTCTCCTGTGAGTCTAGATTTTCGAATCCGACGCAAAAATGATAGTGAATTGTAACGTTCAGCGCCTCCTAATGACGATAGAAGACTCAAATTGCGTCGGGATTCAATACATCGTCCTCCAGCCGATTTGTCTCCAAGGGGATATTGCTGCCTCGGGCACCAAATGGTTCGTCTGCTGTGAGTCTAGATTTTCGAATCCGGCGAAAAACTGATAGGTAATTGTAACATTCAGGGCCTCCTAATGACGATGGAACACTCAAATTGCGTCGCGATCCAATACATCGTCCTCCAGCCGACTTGTCTCCAAGGGTCTATTGCTGCCTCGGGCACCTTATGGTCGTTCTCCTGTGAGTCTAGATTTTCGTATCCGACGCAAAAATGATAGTTAATTGTAACGTTCAGGTCCTTGTAATGACGATGGAACACTCAAATTGCGTCGAGATTCAATACATCGGCCTCCCGCCGACTTGTCTCCAAGGGTCTGTTGCTGCCTCGGGCATCTTGTGGTCGTTCTCCTGTGAGTTTAGATTATCGAATCCGACGCAAAAATGATAGTTAATTGTAACGTTTAGGGCCGTGTAATGACGATGGGACACTCAAATTGCGTCGAGATTCAATACATCGTCCTCCAGCCGACTTGTCTCCAAGGGTCTAATGCTGCCTCGGGCACCTTATGGTCGTTCTCCTGTGAGTCTAGATTTTCGAATCAGACGCAAAAATGATAGTTAATTGTAACGTTCAGGGCCTCCTAATGCCGATGGAACACTCAAATTGCGTCGAGATTCAATACATCGTCCTCCAGCCGATTTGTCTCCAAGGGGTATATTGCTGTCTCGAGCACCGTATGAACTTCTCCTGTGAGTAGATTTTCGAATCCGACGCGAAACTGATAGTTAATTGTAAGGTTCAGTGCCTTCTAATGACGTTGGAACACTCATTTTGCGTCGCGATCCAATACATCGTCCTCCAACCGACTTGTCTCCAAGGGTGAATAGCTGCCTCGGGCACCGTATGGTCTTTCCCCTGTGAGATTAGATTATCGAATCCGACGCAAAAATGATAGTTAATTGTAACGTTTAGGGCCTCCTAATGACGATGGGACACTCAAATTGCGTCGAGATTCAATACATCGTCCTCCAGCCGATTTGCCTCCAAGGGGATATTGCTGTCTCGGGCACAATATGATCCTTCTCCTGTGAGTCTAGATTTGCGAATCCGATGCAAAAATGATAGTTAATTGTAACGTTCAAGGCCGCCTAATGACGATGGAGCTCTCAAACTGCGTCGAGATTCAATACATCGTCCTCCAGCCGATTTGTCTCAAGGGGATATTGCTGCCTCGGGCACCAAATGGTTCGTCTGCTGTGAGTCTAGATTTTCGAATCCGACGAAAAACTGATAGTTAATTGTAACATTCAGGGCCTCCTAATGACGATGGAACACTCAAATTGCGTCGCGATCCAATACATCGTCCTCCAGCCGACTTGTCTCCTAGGGTCTAGTGCTGCCTCGGGCACTTTATGGTCGTTCTCTACTAAGTCTAGATTTACGAATCCGTCGCCAAAATGATAGTTAATTGTAACGTTCATGGCCTCCTAATGCCGATGGATCTCTCAAATTGCGTCGAGATTCAATACATCGGCCTCCAGCGGAATTGTCTCCAAGGGGATAATGCTGTCTCGAGCACCGTATGAACTTCTCCTGTGAGTAGATTTTCGAATCCGACGCGAAACTGATAGTTAATTGTAAGGTTCATGGCCTTGTAATGACGATGGAACACTCAAATTACGTCGAGATTCAATACATCGGCCTCCAGCGGAGTTGTCTCCAAGGGGATATTGCTGTCTCGAGCACCGTATGAACTTCTCCTGTGAGTAGATTTTCGAATCCGACGCGAAACTGATAGTTAATTGTAAGGTTCAGGGCCTTGTCATGACGATGGAACACTCAAATTGCGTCAGGATTCAATACATCGGCCTCCAGCCGACTTGTCTCCAACGGTCTATTGCTGTCTCGGGCACCTAATGGTCGATCTCCTGTGAGTCTAGATTTTCGAATCCGACGCAAAAATCATAGTTAAGTGTAACGTTCAGGGCCTTCTAATGACGATGGAACACTCAAATTGCGTCGAGATTTAATACATCGCCCTCCAGCCGACTTGTCTCCAAGGGGATATTGCTGTCTCAAGCACAATATGATCTTTCTCCTGTGAGTAGATTTTCGAATCCGACGCAAAAATGATAGTTAATTGTAACGTTCCGGGCCTTGTAATGACGTTGGAACACTCAAATTGCGTCGAGATTCAATACATCGTCCTCCAGCCGACTTGTCTCCAAGGGTCTGTTGCTGCCTCGGGCACCGTATGGTCGTTCTCCTGTGAGTTTAGATTATCGAATCCGACGCAAAAATGATAGTTAATTGTAACGTTCAGTGCCTTCTAATGACGATGGAACACTCAAATTGCGTCGAGATTCAATACATCGTTCCCCAGCCCACTTGTCTCCAAGGGGATATTGCTGTCTCGGGCACAATATGATATTTCTCCTGTGAGTCTAGATTTTCGAATCCGACGCAAAATGATAGTGAATTGTAACGTTCAGCGCCTCCTAATGACGATAGAAGACTCAAATTGCGTCGAGATTTAATACATCGTCCTCCAGCCGATTTGTCTCCAAGGGGTATATTGCTGTCTCGAGCACCGTATGAACTTCTGCTGTGAGTAGATTTTCGAATCCGACGCGAAACTGATAGTTAATTGTATAGTTCAGGGCCTTGTAATGACGATGGAACACTCAAATTGCGTCGAGATTCAATACATCGTCCTCCAGCCGACTTGTCTCCAAGTGTCTATTGCTGCCTCGGGCACCTTATGGTCGTTCTCCTGTGAGTCTAGATTTTCGTATCCGACGCAAAAGTGATAGTTAATTGTAACGTTCAGGGCCTTCTAATGACGATGGAATACTCAAATTGCGTCGAGATTCATTGCATCAGCCTCCAGCCGACTTGTCTCCAAGGGGATATCGCTGCCTCGGGCACCACATGGTCCTTCTCGTGTGAGTCTAGATTTTCGAATCCGACGCAAAAATGATAGTGAATTGTAACGTTCAGCGCCTCCTAATGACGATAGAAGACTCAAATTGCGTCGCGATCCAATTCATCGTCCTCCAGCCGACTTGTCTCCAAGGGTCTATTGCTGCCTCGGGCACCTTATGGTCGTTCTCCTGTGAGTCTAGATTTTTGTATCCGACGCAAAAATGATAGTTAATTGTAACGTTCAGGGCTTTCTAATGACGATGGAACACTCAAATTGCATCGAGATTCAATACATCGTCCTCCAGCCGACTTGTCTCCAAGGGGATATTGCTGTCTCGGGCACAATATGATCTTTCTCCTGTGAGTCTAGATTTTCGAATCCGACGCAAAAATGATAGTTAATTGTAACGTTCAGGGTCTTGTAATGACGATGGAACACTCAAATTGCGTCGAGATTCAATACATTGTCCTCCAGCCGACTTGTCTCCAAGGGTCTATTGCTGCCTCGGGCACCTTATGGTCGTTCTACTGTGATTCTAGATTTTCGAATCCGACGCAAAAATGATAGTTAATTGTAACGTTCAGGGCCTTGTAATGACAATGGAACACTCGTTTTGCGTCGCGATCCAATACATCGTCCTCCAACCGACTTGTCTCCAAGGGTCAATAGCTGCTTCGGGCACCGTATGGTCGTTCCCCTGTGAGTTTAGATTATCGAATCCGACGCAAAAATGATAGTGAATTGTAACGTTCAGCGCCTCCTAATGACGATAGAAGACTCAAATTGCGTCGCGATCCAATACATCGGCCTCCAGCCGACTTGTCTCCAAGGGGAAATCGCTGCCTCGGGTACCACATGGTCCTTCTCCTGTGAGTCTAGATTTTCGAATCCGACGCATAAATGATAGTTAATTGTAACGTTCAGCGCCTCCTAATAACGATAGAAGACTCAAATTGCGTCGCGATCCAATACATCGTCCTCCAGCCGACTTGTCTCCAAGGATCTAATGCTGCCTCGGGCACTTTATGGTCGTTCTCTTGTAAGTCTAGAGTTTCGAATCCATCGCAAAAATGATAGTTAATTGTAACGTTCAGGGCCGCCTAATGACGATGGAACTCTCAAATTGCGTCGAGATTCAATACATCATCCTCCAGCCGACTTGTCTCCAAGGGTCTATTGCTGCCTCGGGCACCTTATGGTCGTTCTCCTGTGAGTCTAGATTTTCGAACCCGACGCAAAAATGATAGTTAATTGTAACGTTCAGGGCCTCCTAATGCCGATGGAACACTCAAATTGTTTCGAGATTCAATACATCGGTCTCCAGCCGACTTGTCTCCAAGGGTCTATTGCTGCCTCGGGCAACTTATGGTCGTTCTCCTGTGAGTCTAGATTTTCGAATCCGACGCAAAAATGATAGTTAATTGTAACGTTCAGGGCCTTGTAATGACGATGGAACACTCAAATTGCGTCGAGATTCAATACATCGGCCTCCAGCCGACTTGTCTCCAAGGGTCTATTGCTGCCTCGGGCACCTTATGGTCGTTCTCCTGTGAGTTTAGATTATCGAATCCGACGCAAAAATGATAGTTAATTGTAACGTTCAGGGCCTCCTAATGCCGATGGAACACTCAAATTGTTTCGAGATTCAATACATCGGCCTCCAGCGGAATTGTCTCCAAGGGGATATTGATGTCTCGAGCACCGTATGAACTTCTCCTGTGAGTAGATTTTCGAATCCGTCGCAAAAATGATAGTTAATTTTAACGTTCAGGGCCGCCTAATGACGATGGAACTCTCAAATTGCGTCGAGATTCAATACATCGTCCTCCAGCCGACTTGTCTCCAAGGGTCAATTGCTGCCTCGGGCACCTTATGGTCGTTCTCCTGTGAGTCTAGATTTTCGTATCCGACGCAAAAATGATAGTTAATTGTAACGTTCAGGGCCTTCTAATGACGATGGAACACTCAAATTGCGTCGAGATTCAATACATCGGCCTCCAGCCGACTTGTCTCCAAGGGGATATCGCTGCCTCGGGGACCACATGGTCCTTCTCCTGTGAGTCTAGATTTTCGAATCCGACGCAAAAATGATAGTGAATTGTAACGTTCAGCGCCTCCTAATGACGATAGAAGACACACATTGCGTCGCGATCCAATACATCGTCCTCCAGCCGACTTGTCTCCAAGGGTCTATTGCTGCCTCGGGCACCTTATGGTCGTTCTCCTGTGAGTCTAGATTTTCGAATCCGACGCAAAAATGATAGTTAATTGTAACTTTCAGGGCCTTGTAATGACGATGGAACACTCAAATTGCGTCGAGATTGTTAATTGTAATTGTAACGTTTAGGGCCTTGTAATGACGATGGGACACTCAAATTGCGACGAGATTCAGTACATCGTCCTCCAGCCGACTTTTCTCCAAGGGTCTAATGCTGCCTCGGGCACCTTATGGTCGTTCTCCTGTGAGTCTAGATTTTCGAATCCGACGCAAAAATGATAGAGAATAGTAACGTTCAGCGCCTCCTGATGACGATAGAACTCTCAAATTGAGTCGAGATTCAATACATCGTCCTCCAGCCGACTTGTCTCCAAGGGTCTAATGCTGCCTCGGGCACCTTATGGTCGTTCTCTTGTTAGTCTAGTTTTTCGAACCCGACGCAAAAATGATAGTTAATTGTAACGTTCATGGCCCCCTAATGCCGATGGAACTCTCAAATTGCGTCGAGATTCAATACATCGGCCTCCAGCGGACTTGTCTCGAAGGGGATATTGCTGTCTCGAGCACCGTATGAACTTCTCCTGTGAGTAGATTTTCGAATCCGACGCATAAATGATAGTTAATTGTAACGTTCAGGGCCTTCTAATGACGATGGGATACTCATTTTGCGTCGCGATCCAATACATCGTCCTCCAACCGACTTGTCTCCAAGGGTCAATATCTGCCTCGGGCACCGTATGGTCGTTCCCCTGTGAGTTTAGATTATCGAATCCGACGCAAAAATGATAGTTAATTATAACGTTCAGGGCCTCCTAATGCCGATGAAACACTCAAATTGTGTCGAGATTCAATACATCGGCCTCCAGCCGACTTGTCTCCAAGGGTCTATTGCTGCCTCCGGCACCTTATGGTCGTTCTCCTGTGAGTCTTGATTTTCGAATCCGACGCAAAAATGATAGTTAATTGTAACGTTCAGGGCCTTGTAATGACGATGGAACACTCAAATTGCGTCGAGATTCAATACATCGGCCTCCAGCCGACTTGTCTCCAAGGGGATATCTCTGCCTCGGGCACCACATGGTCCTTCTCCTGTGAGTCTAGATTTTCGAATCCGACGCAAAAATGATAGTTAATTGTAACGTTCATCGCCTCCTAATGACGATAGAAGACTCAAATTGCGTCGCGATCCAATACATCGTCCTCCAGCCGACTTGTCTCCAAGGGTCTATTGCTGCCTCGGGCACCTTATGGTCGTTCTCCTGTGAGTCTAGATTTTCTAATCCGACGCAAAAATGATAGTTAAATGTAACGTTCAGGGCCTTGTAATGACGATGGAACACACAAATTGCGTCGAGATTCAATACATCGTCCTCCAGCCGACTTGTCTCCAAGGATCTAATGCTGCTTCGGTCACTTTATGGTCGTTGTCTTGTAAGTCTAGATTTTCGAATCCGACGCAAAAATGACAGTTAATTGTAACGTTCAATGCCGCCTAATGACGTTGGAACTCTCAAATTGCGTCGAGATTCAATACATCGTCCTCCAGCCGACTTGTCTCTAAAGGTCCATTGTTGCCTCGGGCACCTTATGGTCGTTCTCCTGTGAGTCTAGATTTTCGAATCCGACGCAAAAATGATAGTTAATTGTAACGTTCAGGGTATTTGTAATGACGATGGAACACTCAAATTGCGTCAAGATTCAATACGTCGGCCTTCAGCCGACTTGTCTCCAAGGGTCAATTGCTGCCCCGGGCACCTTATGGTCGTTCTCCTGTGAGTTTAGATTATCGAATCCGACGCAAAAATGATAGTTAATTGTAACGTTCAGGGCCTCCTAATGCCGATGGAACACTCAAATTGTGTCGAGATTCAATACATCGGCCTCCAGCCGACTTGTCTCCAAGGGTCTATTGCTGCCTCGTGCACCTTATGGTCGTTCTCCTGTGAGTCTAGATTTTCGAATCCGACGCAAAAATGATAGTTAATTGTATCGTTCGGGGCCTTGTAATGACGATGGAACACTCAAATTGCGTCGAGATTCAATACATCGGCCTCCAGCCAACTTGTCTCCAAGGGGATATCGCTGCCTCGGGCACCACATGGTCCTTCTCCTGTGAGTCTAGATTTTCGAATCCGACGCAAAAATGATAGTGAATTGAAACGTTCAGCGCCTCCTAATGACGATAGAAGACTCAAATTGCGTCGCGATCCAATACATCCTCCTCCAGCCGACTTGTCTCCAAGGGTCTATTGCTGCCTCGGGCACCTTATGGTCGTTCTCCTGTGAGTCTCGATTTTCGAATCCGACGCAAAAAAGATAGTTAATTGTAACGTTCAGGGCCTCCTAATGCCGATGGGACACTCAAATTGCGTCGAGATTCAATACATCGGCCACCAGCCGACTTGTCTCCAAGGGTCTATTGCTGCCTCGGGCACCTTATGGTCGTTCTCCTGTGAGTCTAGATTTTCGAATCCGACGCAAAAATGATAGTTAATTGTAACGTTCAGGGCCATGTAACGACGATGGAAAACTCAAATTGCGTCGAGATTCAATACATCGGCCTCCCGCCGACTTGTCTCCAAGGGTGATGCTGCCTCTGGCACCTTATGGTCGTTCTCCTGTGAGTTTAGATTATCGAATCCGACGCAAAAATGATAGTTAATTGTAACGTTTAGGGCCTTGTAATGACGATGGGACACTCAAATTGCGTCGAGATTCAATACATCGTCCTCCAGCCGACTTGTCTCCGAGGGTCTAATGCTGCCTCGGGCACCTTATGGTCGTTTTCCTGTGAGTTTAGATTATCGAATCCGACGCAAAAAAGATAGTTAATTGTAACGTTTAGGGCCTCCTAATGACGATGGAACACTCAAATTGCGTCGATATTCAATACATCGGCCTCCAGCCGACATTGTCTCCAAGGGTCTGTTGCTGCCTCGGGCACCATATGATCTTTCTCCTGTGAGTCTAGATTTTAGAATCCGACGCAAAAATGATAGTGAATAGTAACGTTCAGCGCCTCCTGATGACGATAGATCTCTCAAATTGCGTCGGGATTCAATACATCGTCCTCCAGCCGATTTGTCTCCAAGGGGATATTGCTGCCTCGGGCACCAAATGTTTCATCTGCTGTGAGTCCAGATTTTCGAATCCGACGAAAAACTGATAGTTAATTGTAACATTCAGGGCCTCCTAATGGCGATAGAACACTCAAATTGCGTCGCGATCCAATACATCGTCCTCCAGCCGACTTGTCTCCAAGGATCCAATGCTGCCACGGGCACTTTATGGTCGTTCTCTTGTAAGTCTAGATTTTCGAATCCGACGCAAAAATGATAGTTAATTGTAACGTTCAGGGCCGCCTAATGACGATGGAACTCTCAAATTGCGTCGAGATTCAATACATCGTCCTCCAGCCGACTTGTCTCCAAGGGTCTATTGCTGCCTCGGCACCTTATCGTCGTTCTCCTGTGAGTCTAGATTTTCGAACCCGACCCAAAAATGATAGTTAATTGTAACGTTCAGGGCCTCCTAATGCCGATGGAACACTCAAATTGCGTCGAGATTGAATACATCGGCCTCCAGCCGACTTGTCTCCAAGGGTATATTGCTGCCTCGGGCACCTTATGGTCGTTCTCCTGTGCGTCTAGATTTTCGAATCCGACGCAAAAATAATAGTTAATTGTAACGTTCAGGGCCATGTAACGACGATGGAACACTCAAATTGCGTCGAGATTCAATACATCGGCCTCCCGCCGACTTGTCTCCAAGGGTGATGCTGCCTCGGGCACCTTATGGTCGTTCTCCTCTGAGTCTAGATTTTCGAATCCGACGAAAAACTGATAGTTAATTGTAACATTCGGGGCCTCCTAATGACGATAGAAGACTCAAATTGCGTCGCGATCCAATACATCCTCCTCCACCCGACTTGTCTCCAAGGGTCTATTGCTGCCTCGGGCACCTTATGGTCGTTCTCCTGTGAGTCTAGATTTCCGAATCCGACGCAAAAATGATAGTTAATTGTAACGTTCAGGGCCTTGTAATGACAATGAAACCCTCAAATTGCGTCGAGATTCAATACATCGTCCTCCAGCCGACTTGTCTCCAAGGGTCTGTTGCTGCCTCGGGCAGCTTATGGTCGTTCTCCAGTGAGTTTATATTATCGAATCCGACATAAAAATGATAGTTAATTGTAACGTTCAGGGCCTCCTAATGCCGATGGAACACTCAAATTGCGTCGAGATTCAATACATCGGCCTCCAGCCGACTTGTCTCCTAGGGTCTAATGCTGCCTCGGGCACCTTATGGTCGTTTTCCTGTGAGTCTAGATTTTCGAATCCGACGCAAAAATGATAGTTAATTGTAACGTTCAGGGCCTTGTAATGACGATGGAACACTCAAATTGCGTCGAGATTCAATACATCGGCCTCCAGCCGACGTGTCTCCATGGGTCTATTGCTGCCTCGGGCACCTTATGGTCGTTCTCCCTGTGAGTTTAGATTATCGAATCCGACGCAAAAATGATAGTTAATTGTAACGTTCAGGGCCTCCTAATGCCGATGGAACACTCAAATTGCGTCGAGATTCAATACATCGGCCACCAGCCGATTTGTCTCCAAGGGTCTATTGCTGCCTTCGGGCACCTTATGGTCGTTCTCCTGTGAGTCTAGATTTTCGAATCCGACGCAAATATGATAGTTAATTGTAACGTTCAGGGCCATGTAATGACGATGGTACACTCAAATTGCGTCGCGATTCAATACATCGGCCTCCCGCCGACTTGACTCTAAGGGTGATGCTGCCTCGGGCACCGTATGGTCGTTCTCCTGTGAGTTTAGATTATCGAATCCGACGCAAAAATGATAGTTAATTGTAACGTTTAGGGCCTTGTAATGACGATGGGACACTCAAATTACGTCGAGATTCAATACATCGTCCTCCAGCCGACTTGTCTCCAAGGGTCTAATAGCTGCCTCGGGCACCTTATGGTCGTTTTCCTGTGAGTTTAGATTATCGAATCCGACGAAAAATTATAGTTAATTGTAACGTTTATGGCCTCCTAATGACGATGGAACACTCAAATTGCGTCGATATTCAATACACCGGCCTCCAGCCGACTTGTCTCCAAGGGTCTGTTGCTGCCTCGGGCACCGTATGGTCGTTCTCCTGTGAGTTTAGATTATCGAATCCGACTCAAAAATGATAGTGAATAGTAACGTTCAGCGCCTCCTGATGACGATAGATCTCTCAAATTGCGTCGAGATTCAATACATCGTCCTCCAGCCGACTTGTCTCAAAGGGTGTAATGCTGCCTCGGGCACCTTATAGTCGTTCTCTTGTAAGTCTAGATTTTCGAATCCGACGCAAAAATGATAGTTAATTGTAACGTTTAGGGCCTCCTAATGACGATAGGACACTCAAATTGCGTCGAGATTCAACACATCGTCCTCCAGCCGACTTGTCTCCAAGGGGATATTGCTGTCTCGGGCACAATATGATCCTTCTCCTGTGAGTCTAGATTTTCGAATCCGACGCAAAAATGATAGTTAATTGTAACGTTCCGGGCCTCCTAATGCCGATGGAACACTCAAATTGCGTCGACATTCAATACATCGGCCTCCAGCCGACTTGTCTCCAAGGGTCTATTGCTGCCTCGGGCACCTTATGGTCGTTCCCCTGTGAGTCTAGATTTTCTAATCCGACGCAAAAATGATAGTTAATTGTAACGTTCAGGGCCTTGTAATGACGATGGAACACTCAAATTGCGTCGACATTCAATACATCGGCCTCCAGCCGATTTGTCTCCAAGGGTCTATTGCTGCCTCGGGCACCTTATGGTCGTTCTCCCTGTGAGTTTAGATTATCGAATCCGACGCAAAAATGATAGTTAATTATAACATTCAGGGCCTCCTAATGCCGATGAAACACTCAAATTGTGTCGAGATTCAATACATCGGCCTCCAGCCGACTTGTCTCCAAGGGTCTATTGCTGCCTCGGGCACCTTATGGTCGTTCTCCTGTGAGTCTTGATTTTCGAATCCGACGCAAAAATGATAGTTAATTGCAACGTTCAGGGCCTTGTAATGACGATGGAACACTCAAATTGCGTCGAGATTCAATACATCGGCCTCCAGCCGACTTGTCTCCAAGGGGATATCGCTGCCTCGGGCACCACATGGTCCTTCTCCTGTGAGTCTAGATTTTCGAATCCGACGCAAAAATGATAGTTAATTGTAACGTTCCGCGCCTCCTAATGACGATAGAAGACTCAAATTGCGTCGCGATCCAATACATCGTCCTCCAGCCGACTTGTCTCCAAGGGTCTATTGCTGCCTCGGGCACCTTATGGTCGTTCTCCTGTGAGTCTAGATTTTCTAATCCGACGCAATAATGATAGTTAATTGTAACGTTCAGGGACTTGTAATGACGATGGAACACACAAATTGCGTCGAGATTCAATACATCGTCCTCCAGCCGACTTGTCTCCAAGGATCTAATGCTGCCTCGGGCACTTTATGGTCGTTGTCTTGTAAGCCTAGATTTTCGAATCCGACGCAAAAATGACAGTTAATTGTAACGTTCAGGGCCGCCTAATGACGTTGGAACTCTCAAATAGCGTCGAGATTCAATACATCGTCCTCCAGCCGACTTGTCTCCAAGGGTCTAATGCTGCCTCTGGCACCTTATGGTCGTTTTCCCTGTGAGTTTAGATTATCGAATCCGACGCAAAAATGATAGTTAATTGTAACGTTTAGGGCCTCCTAATGACGAAGGAACACTCAAATTGCGTCGATATTCAATACACCGGCCTCCAGCCGACTTGTCTCCAAGGGTCTGTTGCTGCCTCGGGCACCGTATGGTCGTTCTCCTGTGAGTTTAGATTATCGAATCCGACTCAAAAATGATAGTGAATAGTAACGTTCAGCGCCTCCTGATGACGATAGATCTCTCAAATTGCGTCGAGATTCAATACATCGTCCTCCAGCCGACTTGTCTCAAAGGGTGTAATGCTGCCTCGGGCACCTTATGGTCGTTCTCTTGTAAGTCTAGATTTTCGAATCCGACGCAAAAATGATAGTTAATTGTAACGTTTAGGGCCTCCTAATGACGATAGGACACTCAAATTGCGTCGAGGTTCAACACATCGTCCTCCAGCCGACTTGTCTCCAAGGGGATATTGCTGTCTCGGGCACAATATGATCCTTCTCCTGTGAGTCTAGATTTTCGAATCCGACGCAAAAATGATAGTGAATTGTAACTTTCAGCGCCTCCTAATGACGATAGAAGACTCAAATTGCGTCGGGATTCAATACATCGTCCTCCAGCCGATTTGTCTCCAAGGGGATATTGCTGCCTCGGGCACCAAATGGTTCGTCTGCTGTGAGTCCAGATTTTCGAATCCGACGAAAAACTGATAGTTAATTGTAACATTCAGGGCCTCCTAATGACGATGGAACACTCAAATTGCGTCGCGATCCAATACATCGTCTTCCAGCCGACTTGTCTCCAAGGATCCAATGCTGCCACGGGCACTTTATGGTCGTTCTCTTGTAAGTCTAGATTTTCGAATCCGACGCAAAAATGATAGTTAATTGTAACGTTCAGGGCCTCCTAATGCCGATGGAACACTCAAATTGCGTCGAGATTCCATACATCGGCCTCCAGCCGACTTGTCTCCAAGGGTCTATTGCTGCCTCGGGCACCTAATGGTCGTTCTCCTGTGAGTCTAGATTTTCGAATCCGACGCAAAAATGATAGTTCATTGTAACGTTCAGGGCCTTGTAATGACGATGGAACACTCAAATTGCGTCGAGATTCAATACATCGGCCTCCAGCCGACTTGTCTCCAAGGGTCTATTGCTGCCTCGGGCACCTTATGGTCGTTCTCCTGTGAGTTTAGATTTTCGAATCCGACGCAAAAATGATAGTTAATTATAACGTTCAGGGCCTCCTAAAGATGATGGAACTCTCAAATTAAGTCGAGATTCAATACATCGGCCTCCAGCCGACTTGTCTCCAAGGGTCTGTTGCTGCCTCGGGCACCTTATGGTCGTTCTCCTGTGAGTTTAGATTATCGAATCCGACGCAAAACTGATAGTTGATTGTAACGTTTAGGGCCTTGTAATGACGATGGGACACTCAAATTGCGTGGAGATTCAATACATCGTCCTCCAGCCGACTTGTCTCCAACGGTCTAATGCTGCCTCGGGCACCTTATGGTCGTTCTCCTGTGAGTTTAGATTATCGAATCCGACGCAAAAATTATAGTTAATTGTAACGTTTAGGGCCTCCTAATGACGACGGAACACTCAAATTGCGTCGATATTCAATACATCGGCCTCCAGCCGACTTGTCTCCAAGGGTCTGTCGCTGCCTCGGGCACCATATGATCCTTCTCCTGTGGGTCTAAATTTCGAATCCGACGCAAAAATGATAGTGAATAGTAACGTTCAGCGCCTCCTAATGACGATAGAAGACTCAAATTGCGTCGAGATTCAATACATCGTCCTCCAGCCGATTTGTCTCGAGCACCGTATGAACTTCTCCTGTGAGTAGATTTTCGAATCCGACGCGAAACTGATAGTTAATTGTAAGGTTCAGGGCCTTGTAATGACGATGGAACTCACAAATTGCGTCGAGATTCAATACATCGGCCTCCAGCCGACTTGTCTCCAACGGTCTATTGCTGCCTCGGGCACCTTATGGTCGTTCTCCCTGTGAGTTTAGATTTTCGAATCCGACGAAAAACTGATAGTTAATTGTAACATTCAGGGCCTCCTAATGACGATGGAACACTCATTTTGCGTCGTGATCCAATACATCGTCCTCCAACCGACTTGTCTCCAAGGGTCAATTGCTGCCTCGGGCACCGTATGGTCGTTCCCCTGTGAGTTTAGATTATCGAATCCGACGCAAAAATGATACTTAATTGTAACGTTTAGGGCCTCCTAATGACGATGGGACACTCAAATTGCGTCGAGATTCAATACATCGTCCTCCAGCCGACTTGTCTCCAAGGGGATATTGCTGTCTCGGGCACAATATGATCTTTCTCCTGTGAGTCTAGATTTTCGAATCCGACGCAAAAATGATAGTGAATTGTAACGTTCAGCGCCTCCTAATGACGATAGAAGACTCAAATTGCGTCGGGATTCAATACATCGTCCTCCAGCCGATTTGTCTCCAAGGGGATATTGCTGCCTCGGGCACCAAATGGTACGTCTGCTGTGAGTCTAGATTTTCGAATCCGACGAAAAACTGATAGTTAATTGTAACATTCAGGGCCTCCTAATGACGATGGAACACTCAAATTGCGTCGCGATTCAATACATCGTCCTCCAGCCGACTTGTCTCCAAGGGTCTATTGCTGCATCGGGCACCTTATGGTCGTTCTCCTGTGAGTCTAGATTTTCGAATCCGACGCACAAAATGATAGTTAATTGTAACGTTCAGGGCCTTGTAATGACGATGGAACACTCAAATTGCGTCGAGATTCAATACATCGTCCTCCAGCCGACTTGTCTCCAAGGGTCTGTTGCTGCCTCGGGCACCGTATGGTCGTTCTCCTGTGAGTTTAGATTATCGAATCCCACGCAAAAATGATAGTTAATTTTAACGTTCAGGGCCTCCTAATGCCGATGGAACACTCAAATTGCGTCGAGATTCAATACATCGGCCTCCAGCCGACTTGTCTCCAAGGATCTAATGCTGCCTCAGGCACTTTATGGTCGTTCTCTTGTAAGTCTAGGTTTTCGAATCCGACGCAAAAATGATAGTTAATTGTTACGTTCAGGGCCGCCTAATGACGATGGAACTCTCAAATTGCGTCGAGATTCAATACATCGTCCTCCAGCCGACTTGTCTCCATGGATCTATTGCTGCCTCGGGCACCTTATGGTCGTTCTCCTGTGAGTCTAGATTTTCGAACCCGACGCAAAAATGATAGTTAATTGTAACGTTCAGGGCCACCTAATGCCGATGGAACACTCAAATTGCGTCGAGATTCAATACATCGGCCTCCCGCCGACTTGTCTCCAAGGGTCTGTTGCTGCCTCGGGCACCTTATGGTCGTTCTCCTGTGAGTTTAGATTTTCGAATCCGACGAAAAACTGACAGTTAATTGTAACATTCAGGGCCTCCTAATGACGATGGAACACTCATTTTGCGTCGCGATCCAATACATCGTCCTCCAACCGACTTGTCTCCAAGGGTCAATAGCTGCCTCGGGTTCCGTATGGTCGTTCCCCTGTGAGTTTAGATTATCGAATCCGACGCAAAAATGATACTTAATTGTAACGTTTAGGGCCTCCTAATGACGATGGGACACTCAAATTGAGTCGAGATTCAATACATCGTCCTCCAGCCGACTTGTCTCCAAGGGGATATTGCTGTCTCGGGCACAATATGATCCTTCTCCTGTGTGTCTAGATTTTCGAATCCGATGCAAAAATGATAGTGAATTGTAACGTTCAGCGCCTCCTAATGACGATAGAAGACTCAAATTGCGTCGGCATTCAATACATCGTCCTCCAGCCGATTTGTCTCCAAGGGGATATTGCTGCCTCGGGCACCAAATGGTTCGTCTGCTGTGAGTCTAGATTTTCGAATCCGACGAAAAACTGATAGTTAATTGTAACATTCAGGGCCTCCTAATGACGATGGAACACTCAAATTGCGTCGCGATCCAATACATCGTCCTCCAGCCGACTTGTCGCCAAGGGTCTATTGCTGCCTCGGGCAATTTATGGTCGTTCTCTTGTAAGTCTAGATTTACGAATCCGACGCCAAAATGATAGTTAATTGTAACGTTCAGGGCCGCCTAATGACGATGGAACTCTCAAATTGCGTCGAGATTCAATAAATCGTCCTCCAGCCGACTTGTCTCCAAGGGTCTATTGCTGCCTCGGGCACCTTATGGTCGTTCTCCTGTGAGTCTAGATTATCGAATCCGACGCAAAAATGATACTTAATTGTAACGTTGAGGGCCTTCTAATGACGATGGAACACTCAAATTGCGTCGAGATTCAATACATCGGCCTCCAGCCGACTTGTCTCCAAGGGTCTATTGCTGCCTCGGGCACCTTATGGTCGTTCTCCTGTGAGTCTAGATTTTCGAATCCGACGCAAAAATGGTAGTGAATTGTAACGTTCAGCTCCTCCTAATGACGATAGAAGACTCAAATTGCGTCGGGATTCAATACATCGTCCTCGAGCCGATTTGTCTCCAAGGGGATATTGCTGCCTCGGGCACCAAATGGTTCGTCTGCTGTGAGTCTAGATTTTCGAATCCGACGAAAAACTGATAGTTAATTGTAACATTCAGGGCCTCCTAATGACGATGGAACTCTCAAATTGCGTCGCGATCCAATACATCGTCCTCCAGCCGACTTGTCTCCAAGGGTCTAATGCTGTCTCGGGCACTTTATGGTCGTTCTCTTGTAAGTCTAGATTTACGAATCCGACGCCAAAATGATAGTTAATTGTAACGTTCAGTGCCGCCTAATGGCGATGGAACTCTCAAATTGCGTCGAGATTCAAAACATCGTCCTCCAGCCGACTTGTCTCCAAGGGGCTATTGCTGCCTCGGGCACCTTATGGTCGTTCTCCTGTGTGTCTAGATTTTCGTATCCGACGCAAAAATGATAGTTAATTGTAACGTTCAGGGCCTTCTAATGACGATGGAACACTCAAATTGCGTCGAGATTCAATACATCGGCCTCCAGCCGACTTGTCTCCAAGGGGATATCGCTGCCTAGGGCACCACATTGTCCTTCTCCTGTGAGTCTAGATTTTCGAATCCGACGCAAAAATGATAGTGAATTGTAACGTTCAGCGCCTCCTAATGACGATAGAAGACTCAAATTGCGTCGAGATTCAATACATCGTCCTCAGGCCGATTTGTCTCCAAGGGGTATATTGCTGTCTCGAGCACCGTATGAACTTCTCCTGTGAGTAGATTTTCGAATCCGACGCGAAACTGATAGTTAATTGTAAGGTTCAGGGCCTCCTAATGACGATGGAACACTCATTTTGCGTCGCGATCCAATACATCGTCCTCCAGCCGACTTGTCTCCAAGGGGATATTGCTGTCTTGGGCACCAAATGGTTCGTCTGCTGTGAGTCTAGATTTTCGAATCCGACGAAAAACTGATAGTTAATTGTAACATTCAGGGCCTCCTAATGACGATGGAACACTCAAATTGCGTCGCGATCCAATACATCGTCCTCCAGCCGACTTGTCTCCAAGGGTCTATTGCTGCCTCGGGCACCTTATGGTCGTTCTCCTGTGAGTCTAGATTTTCGAATCCGACACAAAAATGATAGTTAATTGTAACGTTCAGGGCCTTCTAATGACGATGGAACACTCAAATTGCGTCGAGATTCAATACATCGTCCTCCAGCCGACTTGTCTCCAAGGGGATATTGCAGTCTCGGGCACAATTTGATCCTTCTCCTGTGAGTCTAGATTTTCGAATCCGACGCAAAAATGATAGTGAATTGTAACGTTCAGCGCCTCCTAATGACGATAGAAGACTCAAATTGCGTCGAGATTCAATACATCGTCCTCCAGCCGATTTGTCTCCAAGGGGTATATTGCTGTCTCGAGCACCGTATGAACTTCTCCTGTGAGTAGATTTTCGAATCCGACGCGAAACTGATAGTTAATTGTAAGGTTCAGCGCCTCCTAATGACGATGGAACACTCAGATTGCGTCGAGAGTCAATACATCGGCCTCCAGCCGACTTGTCACCAGGGGTCTATTGCTGCCTCGGGCACCTTATGGTCGTTCTCCTGTGAGATTAGATTATCGAATTCGACGCAAAAATGAATGTTAATTGTAACGTTCAGGGCCTCCTAATGCCGATGGAACACTCAAATTGCGTCGAGATTCAATACATCGGCCTCCAGCCGACTTGTCTCCAAGGGTCTGTTGCTGCCTCGGGCACCTTATGGTCGTTCTCCTGTGAGTTTAGATTATCGAATCCGACGCAAGAATGATAGTTAATTTTAACGTTCAGGGCCTCCTAATGCCGATGGAACACTCAAATTGCGTCGAGATTCAATACATCGGCATCCAGCCGACTTGTCTCCAAGGGTCTATTGCTGCCTCGGGCACCTTATGGTCGTTCTCCTGTGAGTCTAGATATTCGAATCCGACGCAAAAATGATAGTGAATTGTAACGTTCAGCGCCTCCTAATGACGATAGAAGACTCAAATTGCGTCGGGATTCAATACATCGTCCTCCAGCCGATTTGTCTCCAAGGGGATATTGGTGCCTGGGGCACCAAATGGTTCGTCTGCTGTCAGTCTAGATTTTCGAATCCGACGAAAAACTGATAGTTAATTGTAACATTCAGGGCCTCCTAATGACGATGGAACACTCAAATTGCGTCGCGATCCAATACATCGTCCTCCAGCCGACTTGTCTCCAAGGGTCTAATGCTGCCTCGGGCACTTTATGGTCGTTCTCTTGTAAGTCTAGATTTACGAATCCGACGCCAAAACGATAGTTAATTGTAACGTTCAGTGCCGCCTAATGACGATGGAACTCTCAAATTGCGTCGAGATTCAATACATCGTCCTCCAGCCGACTTGTCTCCAAGTGTCTATTGCTGCCTCGGGCACCTTATGGTCGTTCTCCTGTGAGTCTAGATTTTCGAATCCGACGCAAAAATGATAGTGAATTGTTACGTTCAGCGCCTCCTAATGACGATAGAAGACTCAAATTGCGTCGAGATTCAATACATCGTCCTCCAGCCGATTTGTCTCCAAGGGGTATATTGCTGTCTCGAGCACCGTATGAACTTCTCCTGTGAGTAGATTTTCGAATCCGACGCGAAACTGATAGTTCATTGTAAGGTTCAGGGCCTCCTAATGACGATGGAACACTCATTTTGCGTCGCGATCCAATACATCGTCCTCCAGCCGACTTGTCGCCAAGGGTCTATTGCTGCCTCGGGCACCTTATGGTCGTTCTCCTGTGAGTCTAGATTTTCGAATCCGACGCAAAAATGATAGTGAATTGTAACGTTCAGCGCCTCCTAATGACGATAGAAGACTCAAATTGCGTCGGGATTCAATACATCGTCCTCCAGCCGATTTGTCTCCAAGGGGATTTTGCTGCCTCGGGCACCAAATTGTTCGTCTGCTGTGAGTCTAGATTTTCGAATCCGACGAAAAACTGATAGTTAATTGTAACGTTCAGGGCCTTCTAATGACGATGGAACACTCAAATTGCGTCGAGATTCAATACATCGTCCTCCAGCCGACTTGTCTCCAAGGGGATATTGCTGTCTCCGGCACAATATGATCCTTCTCCTGTGAGTCTAGATTTTCGAATCCGCCGAAAAATGATAGTGAATTGTAACGTTCAGCGCCTCCTAATGACGATAGAAGACTCAAATTGCTTCGAGATTCAATACATCGTCCTCCAGCCGACTTGTCTCCAAGGGGATATCGCTGCCTCGGGCACCACGTGGTCCTTCTCCTGTGAGTCTAGATTTTCGAATCCGACGCAAAAATGATAGTTAATTGTAACGTTCAGCGCCTCCTAATGACGATAGAAGTCTCAAATTGCGTCGGGATTCAATACATCGTCCTCCAGCCGACTTGTCTCCAAGGGTCTATTGCTGCCTTGGGCACCTTATGGTCGTTCTCCTGTGAGTAGATTTTCGAATCCGACGCGAAACTGATAGTTAATTGTAAGGTTCAGGGCCTTCTAATGACGATGGAACACTCATTTTGCGTCGCGATCCAATGCATCGTCCTCCAACCGACTTGTCTCCAAGGGTCAATAGCTGCCTCGGGCACCGTATGGACGTTCCCCTGTGAGTTTAGATTACCGAATCCGACGCAAAAATGATAGTCAATTGTAACGTTTAGGGCCTCCTAATGACGATGGGACAGTCAAATTGCGTCGAGATTCAATACATTGTCCTCCAGCCGACTTGTCTCCAAGGGATATTGCTGTCTCGGGCACAATATGATCCTTCTCCTGTGAGTCTAGATTTTCGAATCCGACGCAAAAATGATAGTTAATTGTAACATTCAGGGCCTCCTGGTGACGATGGAACACTCAAATTGCGTCGCGATCCAATACATCGTCCTCCAGCCGACTTGTCTCCAAGGGTCTAATGCTGCCTCGGGCACTTTATGGTCGTTCTCTCGTAAGTCTAGATTTACGAATCCGACGCGAAAATGATAGTTAATTGTAACGTTCAGGTCCGCCTAATGACGATGGAACTCTCAAATTGCGCCGAGATTCAATACATCGTCCTCCCAGCCGACTTGTCGCCAAGGGTCTATTGCTGCCTCGGGCACCTTATGGTCGTTCTCCTGTGAGTCTAGATTTTCGAATCCGACGCAAAAATGATAGTTAATTGTAACGTTCAGGGCCCTCTAATGACGATGGAACACTCAAATTGCGTCGAGATACAATACATCGTCCTCCAGCCGACTTGTCTCCAAGGGGATATTGCTGTCTCGGGCACAATTTGATCCTTCTCCTGTGAGTCTAGATTTTCGAATAAGACGCAAAAATGATAGTGAATTGTAACGTTCAGCGCCTCCTAATGACGATAGAAGACCTCAAATTGCTTCGAGATTCAATACATCGTCCTCCAGCCGACTTGTCTCCAAGGGGATATCGCTGCCTCGGGCACCACGTGGTCCTTCTCCTGTGAGTCTAGATTTTCGAATCCGACGCAAAAAATGATAGTTAATTGTAACGTTCAGCGCCTCCTAATGACGATAGAAGTCTCAAATTGCGTCGGGATTCAATACATCGTCCTCCAGCCGACTTGTCTCCAAGGGTCTATTGCTGCCTTGGGCACCTTATGGTCGTTCTCCTGTGAGTAGATTTCGAATCCGACGCGAAACTGATAGTTAATTGTAAGGTTCAGGGCCTTCTAATGACGATGGAACACTCATTTTGCGTCGCGATCCAATGCATCGTCCTCCAACCGACTTGTCTCCAAGGGTCAATAGCTGCCTCGGGCACCGTATGGTCGTTCCCCTGTGAGTTTAGATTACCGAATCCGACGCAAAAATGATAGTCAATTGTAACGTTTAGGGCCTCCTAATGACGATGGAACTCTCAAATTGCGTCGAGATTCAATACATCGTCCTCCAGCCGACTTGTCTCCAAGTGTCTATTGCTGCCTCGGGCACCTTATGGTCGTTCTCCTGTGAGTCTAGATTTTCGAATCCGACGCAAAAATGATAGTGAATTGTAACGTTCAGCGCCTCCTAATGACGATAGAAGACTCAAATTGCGTCGAGATTCAATACATCGTCCTCCCAGCCGATTTGTCTCCAAGGGGTATATTGCTGTCTCGAGCACCGTATGAACTTCTCCTGTGAGTAGATTTTCGAATCCGACGCGAAACTGATAGTTCATTGTAAGGTTCAGGGCCTCCTAATGACGATGGAACACTCATTTTGCGTCGCGATCCAATACATCGTCCTCCAGCCGACTTGTCGCCAAGGGTCTATTGCTGCCTCGGGCACCTTATGGTCGTTCTCCCTGTGAGTCTAGATTTTCGAATCCGACGCAAAAATGATAGTGAATTGTAACGTTCAGCGCCTCCTAATGACGATAGAAGACTCAAATTGCGTCGGGATTCAATACATCGTCCTCCAGCCGATTTGTCTCCAAGGGGATTTTGCTGCCTCGGGCACCAAATTGTTCGTCTGCTGTGAGTCTAGATTTTCGAATCCGACGAAAAACTGATAGTTAATTGTAACGTTCAGGGCCTTCTAATGACGATGGAACACTCAAATTGCGTCGAGATTCAATACATCGTCCTCCAGCCGACTTGTCTCCAAGGGGATATTGCTGTCTCCGGCACAATATGATCCTTCTCCTGTGAGTCTAGATTTTCGAATCGCCGAAAAATGATAGTGAATTGTAACGTTCAGCGCCTCCTAATGACGATAGAAGACTCAAATTGCTTCGAGATTCAATACATCGTCCTCCAGCCGACTTGTCTCCAAGGGGATATCGCTGCCTCGGGCACCACGTGGTCCTTCTCCTGTGAGTCTAGATTTTCGAATCCGACGCAAAAATGATAGTTAATTGTAACGTTCAGCGCCTCCTAATGACGATAGAAGTCTCAATTGCGTCGGGATTCAATACATCGTCCTCCAGCCGACTTGTCTCCAAGGGTCTATTGCTGCCTTGGGCACCTTATGGTCGTTCTCCTGTGAGTAGATTTTCGAATCCGACGCGAAACTGATAGTTAATTGTAAGGTTCAGGGCCTTCTAATGACGATGGAACACTCATTTTGCGTCGCGATCCAATGCATCGTCCTCCAACCGACTTGTCTCCAAGGGTCAATAGCTGCCTCGGGCACCGTATGGTCGTTCCCCTGTGAGTTTAGATTACCGAATCCGACGCAAAATGATAGTCCAATTGTAACGTTTAGGGCCTCCTAATGACGATGGGACAGTCAAATTGCGTCGAGATTCAATACATTGTCCTCCCAGCCGACTTGTCTCCAAGGGGATATTGCTGTCTCGGGCACAATATGATCCTTCTCCTGTGAGTCTAGATTTTCGAATCCGACGCAAAAATGATAGTGAATTGTAACGTTCAGCGCCTCCTAATGACGATAGAAGACTCAAATTGGGTCGGAATTCATACATCGTCTCCAGCCGATTTGTCTCCAAGGGGATATTGCTGCCTCGGGCACCAAATGGTTCGTCTGCTGTGAGTCTAGATTTTCGATTCCGACGAAAAACTGATAGTTAATTGTAACATTCAGGGCCTCCTGGTGACGATGGAACACTCAAATTGCGTCGCGATCCAATACATCGTCCTCCAGCCGACTTGTCTCCAAGGGTCTAATGCTGCCTCGGGCACTTTATGGTCGTTCTCTCGTAAGTCTAGATTTACGAATCCGACGCGAAAATGATAGTTAATTGTAACGTTCAGGTCCGCCTAATGACGATGGAACTCTCAAATTGCGTCGAGATTCAATACATCGTCCTCCAGCCGACTTGTCGCCAAGGGTCTATTGCTGCCTCGGGCACCTTATGGTCGTTCTCCTGTGAGTCTAGATTTTCGAATCCGACGCAAAAATGATAGTTAATTGTAACGTTCAGCGCCTCCTAATGACGATAGAAGACTCAAATTGCGTCGAGATTCAATACATCGTCCTCCAGCCGATTTGTCTCCAAGGGGTATATTGCTGTCTCGAGCACCGTTTGAACTTCTCCTGTGAGTAGATTTTCGAATCCGACGCGAAACTGATAGTTAATTGTAAGGTTCAGGGTCTCCTAATGACGATGGAACACTCATTTTGCGTCGCGATCCAATAGATCGCCCTCCAGCCGACTTGTCGCCAAGGGTCTATTGCTGCCTCGTGCACCTTATGGTCGTTCTCCTGTGAGTCTAGATTTTCGAATCCGACGCAAAAATGATAGTTAATTGTAACGTTCAGGACCTTCTAATGCCGATGGAACACTCAAATTGCGTCGAGATTCAATACATCGTCCTCCAGCCGACTTGTCTCCAAGGGATATTGCTGTCTCGGGCAAAAAATGGTTCGTCTGCTGTGAGTCTAGATTTTCGAATCCGACGAAAAACTGATAGTTAATTGTAACATTCAGGGCCTCCTAATGACGATGGAACACTCAAATTGCGTCGCTATCCAATACATCGTCCTCCAGCCGACTTGTCTCCAAGGGTCTAATGCTGCCTCGGGCACTTTATGTTCGTTCTCTTGTAAGTCTAGATTTACGAATCCGACGCCCAAAATGATAGTGAATTGTAACGTTCAGCGCCTCCTAAAGACGATAGAGGACTCAAATTGCGTCGCGATTCAATACATCGTCCCTCCAGCCGACTTGTCTCCAAAGGTCTATTGCTGATTCGGGCACCTTATGGACGTTCTCCTGTGAGTCTAGATTTTCGAATCCGACGCAAAAATGATAGTTAATTTTAAACGTTCAGTGCCTCCTAATGCGATGGAACACTCAAATTGCGTCGAGATTCAATACATCGGCCTCCAGCCGACTTGTCTCCAAGGGTCTATAGCTGCCTCGGGGCACCTTATGGTCGTTCTCCTGTGAGTCTAGATTTCGAATCCGACGCAAAAATGATAGTGAATTGTAACGTTCAGGGCCTTCTAGTGACGATGGAACACTCAAATTGCGGTCGCGATCCAATACATCGTCCTCCAGCCGACTTGTCGCCCAAGGTCTATTGCTGCCTCGGGCACCTTATGGTCGTTCTCCTGTGAGTCTAGATTTTCGAATCCGACGCAAGAATGATAGTTAATTGTAACGTTCAGCGCCTCCTAATGTCCTAATGACCACATGGTCCTTCTCCTGTGAGTCTAGATTTTCGAATCCGACGCAAAAATGATAGTTAATTGTAACATTCAGGGCCTCCTAATGACGATGGAACACTCAAATTGCGTCGCGATCCAATACATCGTCCTCCAGCCGACTTGACTCCAAGGGTCTAATGCTGCCGCGGGCACTTTATGGTCGTTCTCTTGTAAGTCTAGATTTACGAATCCGACGCCAAAATGATAGTTAATTGAAACGTTCAGGGCCGCCTAATGATGATGGAACTCTCAAATTGCGTCGAGATTCAATACATCGTCCTCCAGCCGACTTGTCTCCAAGGGTCTATTGCTGCCTCGAGCACCTTATGGTCGTTCTCTTGTGAGTCTAGATTTTCGTATCCGACGCAAAAATGATAGTTAATTGTAACGTTCAGGGCCTTCTAATGACGATGGAACACTCAAATTGCGTCGAGATTCAATACATCGGCCTCCAGCCGACTTGCCACCACGGGTCTATTGCTGCCTCGGGCACCTTATGGTCGTTCTCCTGTGAGTCTAGGTTTTCGAATCCGACGCAAAAATGATAGTTAATTGCAACGTTCAGGGCCTTCTAATGACGATGGAACACTCAAATTGCGTCGAGATTCAATACATCGGCCTCCAGCCGACTTGTCTCCAAGGGTCTGTTGCTGCCTTGGGCACCTTATGGTCGTTCTCCTGTGAGTTTAGATTATCGAATCCGACGCAAGAATGATAGTTAATTTTAACGTTCAGGGCCTCCTAATGCCGATGGAACACTCAAATTGCGTCGAGATTCAATACATCGGCCTCCAGCCGACTTGTCTCCAAGGGGATATCGCTGCCTCGGGCACCACATGGTCCTCCTCCTGTGAGTCTGAATTTTCGAATCCGACGCAAAAATGATAGTGAATTATAACGTTCAGCGCCTCCTAATGACGATAGAAGACTCAAATTGCGTCGCGATCCAATACGTCGTCCTCCAGCCGACTTGTCTCCAAGGGTCTATTGCTGCCTCGGGCACCTTATGGTCGTTCTCCTGTGAGTCTAGATTTTCGAATCCGACGCAAATATGATAGTTAATTGTAACGTTCAGGGCCTTCTAATGACGATGGAACACTCAACTTGCGTCGAGATTCAATACATCGTCCTCCAGCCGACTTGTCTCCAAGGGGATATTGCTGTCTCGGGCACAATATGATCCTTCTCCTGTGAGTCTAGATTTTCGAATCCGACGCAAAAATGATAGTTAATTGTAACGTTCAGCGCCTCCTAATGACGATAGAAGACTCAAATTGCGTCGGGATTCAATACATCGTCCTCCAGCCGATTTGTCTCCAAGGGGATATTTCTGCCTCGGGCACCATATGGTTCGTCTGCCGTGAGTCTAGATTTTCGAATCCGACGAAAAACTGATAGTTAATTGTAACATTCAGGGCCTCCTAATGACGATGGAACACTCAAATTGCGTCGCGATCCAATACATCGTCCTCCAGCCGACTTGTCTCCAAGGGTCTAATGCCGCCTCGGGCACTTTATGGTCGTTCTCTTGTAAGTCTAGATTTACGAATCCGACGCCAAAATGATAGTTAATTGTAACGTTCAGGGCCGCCTAATGACGATGGAACTCTCAGATTGCGTCGAGATTCAATACATCGTCCTCCAGCCGACTTGTCTCCAAGGGTCTATTGCTGCCTCGGGCACCTTATGGTCCTTCTCCTGTGAGTCTAGATTTTCGAATCCGACGCAAAAATGATAGTGAATTGTAACGTTCAGCGCATCCTAATGACGATAGAAGACTCAAATTGCGTCGCGATCCAATACATCGTCCTCCAGCCGACTTGTCGCCAAGGGTCTATTGCTGCCTCGGGCACCTTATGATCGTTCTCCTGTGAGTCTAGATTTTCGAATCCGACGCCAAAATGATAGTTAATTGTAACGTTCAGGGCCTTCTAATGACGATGGAACACTCAAATTGCGTTGAGATTCAATACATCGGCCTCCAGCCGACTTGTCTCCAAGGGGATATTGCTGTCTCGGGCACAATATGATCCTTCTCCTGTGAGTCTAGATTTTCGAATCCAACGCAAAAATGATAGTGAATTGTAACGTTCAGCGCCTCCTAATGACGATAGAAGACTCAAATTGCGTCGCGATCCAATACAACGTCCTCCAGCCGACATGTCTCCAAGGGTCTATTGGTGCCTCGGGCACCTTATGGTCGTTCTCCTGTGAGTCTAGATTTTCGAATCCGACGCAAAAATGATAGTTAATTCTAACGTTCAGGGCCTTCTAATGACGATGGAACACTCAAATTGCGTCGAGATTCAATACAGCGTCCTCCAGCCGACTTGTCTCCAAGGGGATATTGCGGTCTCGGGCACAATTTGATCCTTCTCCTGTGAGTCTAGATTTTCGAATCCGACGCAAAAATGATAGTGAATTGTAACGTTCAGCGCCTCCTAATGACGATAGAAGACTCAAATTGCGTCGAGATTCAATACATCGTCCTCCAGCCAATTTGTCTCCAAGGGGTATAGTGCTGTCTCGAGCACCGTATGAACTTCTCCTGTGAGTAGATTTTCGAATCCGACGCGAAACTGATAGTTAATTGTAAGGTTCAGGGCCTCCTAATGACGATGGAACACTCATTTTGCGTCGCGATCCAATAGATCGCCCTCCAGCCGACTTGTCGCCAAGGGTCTATTGCTGCCTCGGGCACCTTATGGTCGTTCTCCTGTGAGTCTAGATTTTCGAATCCGACGCAAAAATGATAGTTAATTGTAACGTTCAGGGCCTTCTAATGACGATGGTACACTCAAATTGCGTCGAGATTCAATACATCGTCCTCCAGCCGACTTGTCTCCAAGGGGATATTGCTGTCTCGGGCACCAAATGGTTCGTCTGCTGTGAGTCTAGATTTTCGAATCCGACGAAAAACTGATAGTTAATTGTAACATTCAGGGCCTCCTAATGACGATGGAACACTCAAATTGCGTCGCGATCCAATACATCGTCCTCCAGCCGACTTGTCTCCAAGGGTCTAATGCTGCCTCGGGCACATTATGGTCGTTCTCTTGTAAGTCTAGATTTACGAATCCGACGCCAAAATGGTAGTTAATTGTAACGTTCAGTGCCGCCTAATGACGATGGAACTCTCAAATTGCGTCGAGATTCAATACATCGTCCTCCAGCCGACTTGTCTCCAAGGGTCTATTGCTCCCTCGGGCACCTTATGGTCGTTCTCCTGTGTGTCTAGATTTTCGTATCCGACGCAAAAATGATTATGAATTGTAACGTTCAGCGCCTCCTAATGACGATAGAAGACTCAAATTGCGTCGCGATCCAATACATCGTCCTCCAGCCGACTTGTCTGCAAGGGTCTATTGCTGCCTCGGGCACCTTATGGTCGTTCTCCTGTGAGTCTAGATTTTCGAATCCGACGCAAAAATGATAGTTAATTGTAACGTTCAGGGCCTTCTAATGACGATGGAACACTCAAATTGCGTCGAGATTCAATACATCGTCCTCCAGCCGACTTGTCTCCAAGGGGATATTGCTGTCTCGGGCACAATATGATCCTTCTCCAGTGAGTCTAGATTTTCGAATCCGACGCAAAAATGATAGTGAATTGTAACGTTCAGCGCCTCCTAATGACGATAGAAGACTCAAATTGCGTCGGGATTCAATACATCGTCCTCCAGCCGATTTGTCTCCAAGGGGATATTGCTGCCTCGGGCACCAAATTGTTCGTCTGCTGTGAGTCTAGATTTTCGAATCCGACGAAAAACTGATAGTTAATTGTAACATTCAGGGCCTCCTAATGACGATGGAACAGTCAAATTGCGTCGCGATTCAATACATCGGCCTCCAGCCGACTTGTCTCCAAGGGTCTATAGCTGCCTCGGGCACCTTATGGTCGTTCTCCTGTGAGTCTAGATTTTCGAATCCGACGCAAAAATGATAGTGAATTGTAACGTTCAGGGCCTTCTAATGACGATGGAACACTCAAATTGCGTCGCGATCCAATACATCGTCCTCCAGCCGACTTGTCGCCAAGGGTCTATTGCTGCCTCGGGCACCTTATGGTTGTTCTCCTGTGAGTCTAGATTTTCGAATCCGACGCAAGAATGATAGTTAATTGTAACGTTCAGCGCCTCCTAATGTCCTAATGACCACATGGTCCTTCTCCTGTGAGTCTAGATTTTCGAATCCGACTAAAAATGATAGTTAATTGTAACGTTCAGGGCCTTCTAATGACGATGGAACACTCAAATTGCGTCGAGATTCAATACATCGGCCTGCAGCCGACTTGTCTCCAAGGGGATATTGCTGTCTCGGGCACAATATGATCCTTCTCCTGTGAGTCTAGATTTTCGAATCCGACGCAAAAATGATAGTGAATTGTAATGTTCAAAGCCTCCTAATGACGATAGAAGACTCAAATTGCGTCGCGATCCAATACATCGTCCTCCAGCCGACTTGTCTCCAAGGGTCTATTGCTGCCTCGGGCACCTTATGGTCGTTCTCCTGTGAGTCTAGATTTTCGAATCCGACGCAAAAATGATATTTAAGTGTAACGTTCAGGGCCTTCTAATGACGATGGAACACTCAAATTGCGTCGAGATTCAATACATCGTCCTCCAGCCGACTTGTCTCCAAGGGGATATTGCTGTCTCGGGCACAATTTTATCCTTCTCCTGTGAGTCTAGATTTTCGAATCCGACGCAAAAATGATAGTGAATTGTAACGTTCAGCGCCTCCTAATGACGATAGAAGACTCAAATTGCGTCGAGATTCAATACATCGTCCTCCAGCCGATTTGTCTCCAAGGGGTATATTGCTGTCTCGAGCACCGTATGAACTTCTCCTGTGAGTAGATTTTCGAATCCGACGCGAAACTGATAGTTAATTGTAAGGTTCAGGGCCTCCTAATGACGATGGAACACTCATTTTGCGTCGCGATCCAATAGATCGCCCTCCAGCCGACTTGTCGCCAAGGGTCTATTGCTGCCTCGGGCACCTTATGGTCGTTCTCCTGTGTGTCTAGATTTTCGTATCCGACGCAAAAATGATAGTGAATTGTAACGTTCAGCGCCTCCTAATGACGATAGAAGACTCAAATTGCGTCGCGATCCAATACATCGTCCTCCAGCCGACTTGTCTGCAAGGGTCTATTGCTGCCTCGGGCACCTTATGGTCGTTCTCCTGTGAGTCTAGATTTTCGAATCCGACGCAAAAATGATAGTGAATTGTAACGTTCAGCGCCTCCTAATGACGATAGAAGACTCAAATTGCGTCGGGATTCAATATATCGTCCTCCAGCCGATTTGTCTCCAAGGGGATATTGCTGCCTCGGGCACCAAATTGTTCGTCTGCTGTGAGTCTAGATTTTCGAATCCGACGAAAAACTGATAGTTAATTGTAACATTCAGGGCCTCCTAATGACGATGGAACACTCAAATTGCGTCGCGATCCAATACATCGTCCTCCAGCCGACTTGTCTCCAAGGGTCTAACGCTGCCTCGGGCACTTTATGGTCGTTCTCTTGTAAGTCTAGATTTACGAATCCGACGCCAAAATGATAGTGAATTGTAACGTTCAGCGCCTCCTAATGACGATAGAAGACTCAAATTGCGTCGCGATTCAATACATCGTCCTCCAGCCGACTTGTCTCCAAAGGTCTATTGCTGCCTCGGGCACCTTATGGTCGTTCTCCTGTGAGTCTAGATTTTCGAATCCGACGCAAAAATGATAGTTAATTTTAACGTTCAGGGCCTCCTAATGCCGATGGAACACTCAAATTGCGTCGAGATTCAATACATCGGCCTCCAGCCGACTTGTCTCCAAGGGTCTATAGCTGCCTCGGGCACCTTATGGTCGTTCTCCTGTGAGTCTAGATTTTCGAATCCGACGCAAAAATGATAGTGAATTGTAACGTTCAGGGCCTTCTAATGACGATGGAACACTCAAATTGCGTCGCGATCCAATACATCGTCCTCCAGCCGACTTGTCGCCAAGGGTCTATTGCTGCCTCGGGCACCTTATGGTCGTTCTCCTGTGTGTCTAGATTTTCGAATCCGACGCAAGAATGATAGTTAATTGTAACGTTCAGCGCCTCCTAATGTCCTAATGACCACATGGTCCTTCTCCTGTGAGTCTAGATTTTCGAATCCGACGCAAAAATGATAGTGAATTGTAACGTTCAGGGGCTTCTAATGACGATGGAACACTCGAATTGCGTCGAGATTCAATACATCGGCCTCCAGCCGACTTGTCTCCAAGGGGATATCGCTGCCTCGGGCACCACATGGTCCTTCTCCTGTGATTCTGAATTTTCGAATCCGACGCAAAAATGATAGTGAATTATAACGTTCAGCGCCTCCTAATGACGATAGAAGACTCAAATTGCGTCGCGATCCAATACATCGTCCTCCAGCCGACTTGTCTCCAAGGGTCTATTGCTGCCTCGGGCTCCTTATGGTCGTTCTCCTGTGAGTCTAGATTTTCGAATCCGACGCAAAAATGATAGTTAATTGTAACGTTCAGGGCCTTCTAATGACGATGGAACACTCAACTTGCGTCGAGCTTCAATACATCGTCCTCCAGCCGACTTGTCTCCAAGGTGATATTGCTGTCTCGGGCACAATATGATCCTTCTCCTGTGAGTCTAGATTTTCGAATCCGACGCAAAATGATAGTTAATTGTAACGTTCAGCGCCTCCTAATGACGATTGAAGACTCAAATTGCGTCGGGATTCAATACATCGTCCTCCAGCCGATTTGTCTCCAAGGGGATATTTCTGCCTCGGGCACCATATGGTTCGTCTGCTGTGAGTCTAGATTTTCGAATCCGACGAAAAACTGATAGTTAATTGTAACATTCAGGGCCTCCTAATGTCGATGGAACACTCAAATTGCGTCGCGATCCAATACATCGTCCTCCAGCCGACTTGTCTCCAAGGGTCTATTGCTGCCTCGGGCACCTTATGGTCGTTCTCCTGTGAGTCTAGATTTTCGTATCCGACACAAAAATGATAGTTAATTGTAACGTTCAGGGCCTTCAAATGACGATGGAACACTCAAATTGCGTCGAGATTCAATACATCGGCCTCCAGCCGACTTGTCTCCAAGGGGATATCGCTGCCTCGTGCACCACATGGTCCTTCTCCTGTGACTCTAGATTTTCGAATCCGACGCAAAAATGATAGTGAATTGTAACGTTCAGCGCCTCCTAATGACGATAGAAGACTCAAATTGCGTCGCGATCCAATACATCGTCCTCCAGCCGACTTGTCTCCATGGGTCTATTGCTGCCTCGGGCACCTTATGGTCGTTCTCCTGTGAGTCTAGATTTTCGAAAACGACGCAAAAATGATAGTTAATTGTAACGTTCAGGGCCTTGTAATGACGATGGAACACTCAAATTGCGTCAAGATCCAATACATCGTCCTCCAGCCGACTTGTCTCCAAGGGGATATTGCTGTCTCGGGCACAATATGATCCTTCACCTGTGAGAGTAGATTTTCGAATCCGACGCAAAAATGATAGTGAATTGTAACGTTCAGCGCCTCCTAATGACGATAGAAGACTCAAATTGCGTCGGGATTCAATACATCGTCCTCCAGCCGATTTGTCTCCAAGGGGATATTGCTGCATCGAGCACCAAATGGTTCGTCTGCTGTAGGTCTAGATTTTCGAATCCGACGAAAAACTGATAGTTAATTGTAACATTCAGGGCCTCCTAATGACGATGGAACACTCAAATAACTTCGCGATGCAATACATCGTCTTCCAGCCGACTTGTCTCCAAGGGTCTAATGCTGCCTCGGGCACTTTATGGTCGTTCTCTTGTAAGTCTAGATTTACGAATCCGACGCCAAAATGATACTTAATTGTAACATTCAGGGCCTCCTAATGACGATGGAACACTCAAATTGCGTCGCGATCCAATACATCGTCCTCCAGCCGACTTGTCTCCAAGGGTCTAATGCTGCCTCGGGCACTTTATGGTCGTTCTCTTGTAAGTCTAGATTTACGAATCCGACGAAAAACTGATAGTTAATTGTAACATTCAGGGCCTCCTAATGCCGATGGAACACTCAAATTGCGTCGAGATTCAATACATCGGCCTCCAGCCGACTTGTCTCCAAGGGTCTATAGCTGCCTCGGGCACCTTATGGTCGTTCTCCTGTGAGTCTAGATTTTCGAATCCGACGCAAGAATGATAGTTTATTGTAACGTTCAGCGCCTCCTAATGTCCTAATGACCACATGGTCCTTCTCCTGTGAGTCTAGATTTTCGAATCCGACGCAAAAATGATAGTTAATTGTAACATTCAGGGCCTCCTAACGACGATGGAACACTCAAATTGCGTCGCGATCCAATACATCGTCCTCCAGCCGACTTGTCTCCAAGGGTCTAATGCTGCCGCGGGCACTTTATGGTCGTTCTCTTGTAAGTCTAGATTTACGAATCCGACGCCAAAATGATAGTTAATTGAAACGTTCAGGGCCGCCTAATGATGATGGAACTCTCAAATTGCGTCGAGATTCAATACATCGTCCTCCAGCCGACTTGTCTCCAAGGGTCTATTGCTGCCTCGAGCACCTTATGGTCGTTCTCTTGTGAGTCTAGATTTTCGTATCCGACGCAAAAATGATAGTTAATTGTAACGTTCAGGGCCTTCTAATGACGATGGAACACTCAAAATGCGTCGAGATTCAATACATCGGCCTCCAGCCGACTTGCCACCTGGGGTCTATTGCTGCCTCGGGCACCTTATGGTCGTTCTCCTGTGAGTCTAGATTTTCGAATCCGACGCAAAAATGATAGTTAATTGTAACGTTCAGGGCCTTCTAATGACGATGGAACACTCAAATTGCGTCGAGATTCAATACATCGGCCTCCAGCCGACTTGTCTCCAAGGGTCTATTGCTGCCTCGGGCACCTTATAGTCGTTCTCCTGTGAGTTTAGATCATCGAATCCGACGCAAAAATGATAGTTAATTGTAACGTTCAGGGCCTCCTAATGCCGATGGAACACTCAAATTGAGTCGAGATTCAATACATCGGCCTCCAGCCGACTTGTCTCCAAGGGTCTGTTGCTGCCTCGGGCACCTTATGGTCGTTCTCCTGTGAGTTTAGATTATCGAATCCGACGCAAGAATGATAGTTAATTTTAACGTTCAGGGCCTCCTAATGCCGATGGAACACTCAAATTGCGTCGAGATTCAATACATCGGCCTTCAGCCGACTTGTCTCCAAGGGGATATTGCTGTCTCGGGCACAATATGATCCTTCTCCAGTGAGTCTAGATTTTCGAATCCGACGCAAAAATGATAGTGAATTGTAACGTTCAGCGCCTCCTAATGACGATAGAAGACTCAAATTGCGTCGGGATTCAATACATCGTCCTCCAGCCGATTTGTCTCCAAGGGGATATTGCTGCCTCGGGCACCAAATTGTTCGTCTGCTGTGAGTCTAGATTTTCGAATCCGACGAAAAACTGATAGTTAATTGTAACATTCAGGGCCTCCTAATGACGATGGAACACTCAAATTGCGTCGCGATCCAATACATCGTCCTCCAGCCGACTTGTCTCCAAGGGTCTAATGCTGCCTCGGGCACTTTATGGTCGTTCTCTTGTAAGTCTAGATTTACGAATCCGACGCCAAAATGATAGTGAATTGTAACGTTCAGCGCCTCCTAATGACGATAGAAGACTCAAATTGCGTCGCGATTCAATACATCGTCCTCCAGCCGACCTGTCTCCAAAGGTCTATTGCTGCCTCGGGCACCTTATGGTCGTTCTCCTGTGAGTCTAGATTTTCGAATCCGACGCAAAAATGATAGTTAATTTTAACGTTCAGGGCCTCCTAATGCCGATGGAACACTCAAATTGCGTCGAGATTCAATACATCGGCCTCCAGCCGACTTGTCTCCAAGGGTCTATAGCTGCCTCGGGCACCTTATGGTCGTTCTCCTGTGAGTCTAGATTTTCGAATCCGACGCAAAAATGATAGTGAATTGTAACGGTCAGGGCCTTCTAATGACGATGGAACACTGAAATTGCGTCGCGATCCAATACATCGTCCTCCAGCCGACTTGTCGCCAAGGGTCTATTGCTGCCTCGGGCACCTTATGGTCGTTCTCCTGTGGGTCTAGATTTTCGAATCCGACGCAAGAATGATAGTTAATTGTAACGTTCAGCGCCTCCTAATGTCCTAATGACCACATGGTCCTTCTCCTGTGAGTCTAGATTTTCGAATCCGACGCAAAAATGATAGTTAATTGTAACATTCAGGGCCTCCTAATGACGATGGAACACTCAAATTGCGTCGCGATCCAATACATCGTCCTCCAGCCGACTTGTCTCCAAGGGTCTAATGCTGCCGCGGGCACTTTATGGTCGTTCTCTTGTAAGTCTAGATTTACGAATCCGACGCCAAAATGATAGTTAATTGAAACGTTCAGGGCCGCCTAATGATGATGGAACTCTCAAATTGCGTCGAGATTCAATACGTCGTCCTCCAGCCGACTTGTCTCCAAGGGTCTATTTCTGCCTCGAGCACCTTATGGTCGTTCTCTTGTGAGTCTAGATTTTCGTATCCGACGCAAAAATGATAGTTAATTGTAACGTTCAGGGCCTTCTAATGACGATGGAACACTCAAATTGCGTCGAGATTCAATACATCGGCCTCCAGCCGACTTGCCACCAGGGGTCTATTGCTGCCTCGGGCACCTTATGGTCGTTCTCCTGTGAGTCTAGATTTTCGAATCCGACGCAAAAATGATAGTGAATTGTAACGTTCAGGGGCTTCTAATGACGATGGAACACTCAAATTGCGTCGAGATTCAATACATCGGCCTCCAGCCGACTTGTCTCCAAGGGGATATCGCTGCCTCGGGCACCACATGGTCCTTCTCCTGTGATTCTGAATTTTCGAATCCGACGCAAAAATGATAGTGAATTATAACGTTCAGCGCCTCCTAATGACGATAGAAGACTCAAATTGCGTCGCGATCCAATACATCGTCCTCCAGCCGACTTGTCTCCAAGGGTCTATTGCTGCCTCGGGCACCTTATGGTCGTTCTCCTGTGAGTCTAGATTTTCGAATCCGACGCAAAAATGATAGTTAATTTTAACGTTCAGGGCCTCCTAATGCCGATGGAACACTCAAATTGCGTCGAGATTCAATACATCGGCCTCCAGCCGACTTGTCTCCAAGGGTCTATAGCTGCCTCGGGCACCTTATGGTCGTTCTCCTGTGAGTCTAGATTTTCGAATCCGACGCAAAAATGATAGTGAATTGTAACGGTCAGGGCCTTCTAATGACGATGGAACACTGAAATTGCGTCGCGATCCAATACATCGTCCTCCAGCCGACTTGTCGCCAAGGGTCTATTGCTGCCTCGGGCACCTTATGGTCGTTCTCCTGTGGGTCTAGATTTTCGAATCCGACGCAAGAATGATAGTTAATTGTAACGTTCAGCGCCTCCTAATGTCCTAATGACCACATGGTCCTTCTCCTGTGAGTCTAGATTTTCGAATCCGACGCAAAAATGATAGTTAATTGTAACGTTCAGGGCCTTCTAATGACGATACAAGACTCAAATTGCGTCGGGATTCAATACATCGTCCTCCAGCCGATTTGTCTCCAAGGGGATATTTCTGCCTCGGGCACCATATGGTTCGTCTGCTGTGAGTCTAGATTTTCGAATCCGACGAAAAACTGATAGTTAATTGTAACATTCAGGGCCTCCTAATGACGATGGAACACTCAAATTGCGTCGAGATTCAATACATCGTCCTCCAGCCGACTTGTCTCCAAGGGTCTAATGCTCCCTCGGGCACTTTATGGTCGTTCTCTTTTAAGTCTAGATTTACGAATCCGACGCCAAAATGATAGTTAATTGTAACGTTCAGGGCGGCCTAATGACGATGGAACTCTCAAATTGCGTCGAGATTCAATACATCGTCCTCCAGCCGACTTGTCTCCAAGGGTCTATTGCTGCCTCGGGCACCTTATGGTCGTTCTCCTGTGAGTCTAGATTTTCGAATCGGACGCAAAAATGATAGTTAATTGTAACGTTCAGGGCCTTCTAATGACGATGGAACACTCAAATTGCGTCGAGATTCAATACATCGGCCTCCAGCCGACTTGTCTCCAAGGGTCTGTTGCTGCCTTGGGCACCTTATGGTCGTTCTCCTGTGAGTTTAGATTATCGAATCCGACGCAACAATGATAGTTAATTTTAACGTTCAGGGCCTCCTAATGCCGATGGAACACTCAAATTGCGTCGAGATTCAATACATCGTCCTCCAGCCGACTTGTCTCCAAGGGGATATCGCTGCCTCGGGCACCACATGGTCCTTCTCCTGTGAGTCTGAATTTTCGAATCCGACGCAAAAATGATAGTGAATTATAACGTTCAGCGCCTCCTAATGACGATAGAAGACTCAAATTGCGTCGCGATCCAATACATCGTCCTCCAGCCGACTTGTCTCCAAGGGTCTATTGCTGCCTCGGGCACCTTATGTTCGTTATTCTGTGAGTCTAGATTTTCGAATCCGACGCAAAAATGATAGTTAATTGTAACGTTCAGGGCCTTCTAATGTCGATGGAACACTCAACTTGCGTCGAGATTCAATACATCGTCCTCCAGCCGACTTGTCTCCTAGGGGATATTGCTGTCTCGGGCACAATATGATCCTTCTCCTGTGAGTCTAGATTTTCGAATCCGACGCAAAAATGATAGTTAATTGTAACGTTCAGCGCCTCCTAATGACGATACAAGACTCCAATTGCGTCGGGATTCAATACATCGTCCTCCAGCCGATTTGTCTCCAAGGGGATATTTCTGCCTCGGGCACCATATGGTTCGTCTGCTGTGAGTCTAGATTTTCGAATCCGACGAAAAACTGATAGTTAATTGTAACATTCAGGGCCTCCTAATGACGATGGAACACTCAAATTGCGTCGCGATCCAATACATCGTCCTCCAGCCGACTTGTCTCCAAGGGTCTAATGCTCCCTCGGGCACTTTATGGTCGTTCTCTTTTAAGTCTAGATTTACGAATCCGACGCCAAAATGATAGTTAATTGTAACGTTCAGGGCGGCCTAATGACGATGGAACTCTCAAATTGCGTCGAGATTCAATACATCGTCCTCCAGCCGACTTGTCTCCAAGGGTCTATTGCTGCCTCGGGCACCTTATGGTCGTTCTCCTGTGAGTCTAGATTTTCGAATCCGACGCAAAAATGATAGTTAATTGTAACGTTCAGGGCCTTCTAATGACGATGGAACACTCAAATTGCGTCGAGATTCAATACATCGGCCTCCAGCCGACTTGTCTCCAAGGGTCTGTTGCTGCCTTGGGCACCTTATGGTCGTTCTCCTGTGAGTTTAGATTATCGAATCCGACGCAACAATGATAGTTAATTTTAACGTTCAGGGCCTCCTAATGCCGATGGAACACTCAAATTGCGTCGAGATTCAATACATCGTCCTCCAGCCGACTTGTCTCCAAGGGGATATCGCTGCCTCGGGCACCACATGGTCCTTCTCCTGTGAGTCTGAATTTTCGAATCCGACGCAAAAATGATAGTGAATTATAACGTTCAGCGCCTCCTAATGACGATAGAAGACTCAAATTGCGTCGCGATCCAATACCTCGTCCTCCAGCCGACTTGTCTCCAAGGGTCTATTGCTGCCACGGGCACCTTATGGTCGTTATTCTGTGAGTCTAGATTTTCGAATCCGACGCAAAAATGATAGTTAATTGTAACGTTCAGGGCCTTCTAATGTCGATGGAACACTCAACTTGCGTCGAGATTCAATACATCGTCCTCCAGCCGACTTGTCTCCTAGGGGATATTGCTGTCTCGGGCACAATATGATCCTTCTCCTGTGAGTCTAGATTTTCGAATCCGACGCAAAAATGATAGTTAATTGTAACGTTCAGCGCCTCCTAATGACGATACAAGACTCAAATTGCGTCGGGATTCAATACATCGTCCTCCAGCCGATTTGTCTCCAAGGGGATATTTCTGCCTCGGGCACCATATGGTTCGTCTGCTGTGAGTCTAGATTTTCGAATCCGACGAAAAACTGATAGTTAATTGTAACATTCAGGGCCTCCTAATGACGATGGAACACTCAAATTGCGTCGCGATCCAATACATCGTCCTCCAGCCGACTTGTCTCCAAGGGTCTAATGCTCCCTCGGGCACTTTATGGTCGTTCTCTTTTAAGTTTAGATTTACGAATCCGACGCCAAAATGATAGTTAATTGTAACGTTCAGGGCGGCCTAATGACGATGGAACTCTCAAATTGCGTCGAGATTCAATACATCGTCCTCCAGCCGACTTGTCTCCAAGGGTCTATTGCTGCCTCGGGCACCTTATGGTCGTTCTCCTGTGAGTCTAGATTTTCGAATCCGACGCAAAAATGATAGTTAATTGTAACGTTCAGGGCCTTCTAATGACGATGGAACACTCAAATTGCGTCGAGATTCAATACATCGGCCTCCAGCCGACTTGTCTCCAAGGGTCTGTTGCTGCCTTGGGCACCTTATGGTCGTTCTCCTGTGAGTTTAGATTATCGAATCCGACGCAACAATGATAGTTAATTTTAACGTTCAGGGCCTCCTAATGCCGATGGAACACTCAAATTGCGTCGAGATTCAATACATCGTCCTCCAGCCGACTTGTCTCCAAGGGGATATCGCTGCCTCGTGCACCACATGGTCCCTCTCCTGTGAGTCTGAATTTTCGAATCCGACGCAAAAATGATAGTGAATTATAACGTTCAGCGCCTCCTAATGACGATAGAAGACTCAAATTGCGTCGCGATCCAATACATCGTCCTCCAGCCGACTTGTCTCCAAGGGTCTATTGCTGCCTCGGGCACCTTATGGTCGTTATCCTGTGAGTCTAGATTTTCGAATCCGACGCAAAAATGATAGTTAATTGTAACGTTCAGGGCCTTCTAATGACGATGGAACACTCAACTTGCGTCGAGATTCAATACATCGTCCTCCAGCCGACTTGTCTCCAAGGGGATATTGCTGTCTCGGGCACAATATGATCCTTCTCCTGTGAGTCTAGATTTTCGAATCCGACGCAAAAATGATAGTTAATTGTAACGTTCAGCGCCTCCTAATGACGATAGAAGACTCAAATTGCGTCGGGATTCAATACATCGTCCTCCAGCCGATTTGTCTCCAAGGGGATATTTCTGCCTCGGGCACCATATGGTTCGTCTGCTGTGAGTCTAGATTTTCGAATCCGACGAAAAACTGATAGTTAATTGTAACATTCAGGGCCTCCTAATGACGATGGAACACTCAAATTGCGTCGCGATCCAATACATCGTCCTCCAGCCGACTTGTCTCCAAGGGTCTAATGCTGCCTCGGGCACTTTATGGTCGTTCTCTTGTAAGTCTAGATTTACGAATCCGACGCCAAAATGATAGTTAATTGTAACGTTTAGGGCCGCCTAATGACGATGGAACTCTCAAATTGCGTCGAGATTCAATACATCGTCCTCCAGCCGACTTGTCTCCAAGGGTCTATTGCTGCCTCGGGCACCTTATGGTCGTTCTCCTGTGAGTCTAGATTTTCGTATCCGACACAAAAATGATAGTTAATTGTAACGTTCAGGGCCTTCAAATGACGATGGAACACTCAAATTGCGTCGAGATTCAATACATCGGCCTCCAGCCGACTTGTCTCCAAGGGGATATCGCTGCCTCGTGCACCACATGGTCCTTCTCCTGTGAGTCTAGATTTTCGAATCCGACGCAAAAATGATAGTGAATTGTAACGTTCAGCGCCTCCTAATGACGATAGAAGACTCAAATTGCGTCGCGATCCAATACATCGTCCTCAAGCCGACTTGTCTCCATGGGTCTATTGCTGCCTCGGGCACCTTATGGTCGTTCTCCTGTGAGTCTAGATTTTCGAAAACGACGCAAAAATGATATTTAATTGTAACGTTCAGGGCCTGTAATGACGATGGAACACTCAAATTGCGTCAAGATCCAATACATCGTCCTCCAGCCGACTTGTCTCCAAGGGTCTAATGCTGCCTCGGGCACTTTATGGTCGTTCTCTTGTAAGTCTAGATTTACGAATCCGACGCCAAAATGATAGTTAATTGTAACGTTCAGGGCCGCCTAATGACGATGGAACTCTCAAATTGCGTCGAGATTCAATACATCGTCCTCCAGCCGACTTGTCTCCAAGGGTCTATTGCTGCCTCGGGCACCTTATGGTCGTTCTCCTGTGAGTCTAGATTTTCGTATCCGACACAAAAATGATACTTAATTGTAACGTTCAGGGCCTGCAAATGACGATGGAACACTCAAATTGCGTCGAGTTTCAATACATCGTCCTCCAGCCGACTTGTCTCCAAGGGGATATTGCTGTCTCGGGCACAATATGATCTTTCTCCAGTGAGTCTAGATTTTCGAATCCGACGCAAAAATGATAGTGAATTGTAACGTTCAGCGCCTCCTAATGCCGATGGAACACTCAAATTGCGTCGAGATTCAATACATCGGCCTCCAGCCGACTTGTCTCCAAGGGTCTATTGCTGCCTCGGGCACCTTATGGTCGTTCTCCCTGTGAGTCTAGATTTTCGAATCCGACGAAAAAATGATAGTTAATTGTAACGTTCAGGGCCTTCTAATGACGATGGGAAACACTCAAATTGCGTCGAGATTCAATACATCGGCCACCAGCCGACTCTGTCTCCAAGGGTCTATTGCTGCCTCGGGCACCTTATAGTCGTTCTCCTGTGAGTTTAGATCATCGAATTCCGACGCAAAAATGATAGTTAATTGTAACGTTCAGGGCCTCCTAATGCCGATGGAACACTCAAATTGCGTCGAGATTCAATACATCGGCCTCCAGCCGACTTGTCTCCAAGGGTCTGTTGCTGCCTCGGGCACCTTATGGTCGTTCTCCTGTGAGTTTAGATTATCGAATCCGACGCAAGAATGATAGTTAATTTTAACGTTCAGGGCCTCCTAATGCCGATGGAACACTCAAATTTGCGTCGAGATTCAATACATCGGCCTCCAGCCGACTTGTCTCCAAGGGGATATCGCTGCCTCGGGCACCACATGGTCCTTCTCCTGTGAGTCTGAATTTTCAAATCCGACGCAAAAATGATAGTGAATTATAAACGTTCAGCGCCTCCTAATGACGATAGAAGACTCAAATTGCGTCGGGATTCAATACATCGTCCTCCAGCCGATTTGTCTCCAAGGGGATATTGCTGCCTCGGGCACCAAATGGTTCGTCTGCTGTGAGTCTAGATTTTCGAATCCGACGAAAAACTGATAGTTAATTGTAACATTCAGGGCCTCCTAATGACGATGGAACACTCAAATTGCGTCGCGATCCAATACATCGTCTCCAGCCGACTTGTCTCCAAGGGTCTAATGCTGCCTCGGGCACTTTATGGTCGTTCTCTTGTAAGTCTAGATTTACGAATCCGAACGCCAAAATGATAGTTAATTGTAACGTTCAGGGCCGCCTAATGACAATGGAACTCTCAAATTGCGTCGAGATTCAATACATCGTCCTCCAGCCGCTTGTCTCCAAGGGTCTAATGCTGCCTCGGGCACCTTATGGTCGTTCTCCTGTGAGTCTAGATTTTCGTATCCGACACAAAAATGATACTTAATTGTAACGTTCAGGGCCTGCAAATGACGATGGAACACTCAAATTGCGTCGAGATTCAATACATCGTCCTCCAGCCGACTTGTCTCCAAGGGGATATTGCTGTCCTCGGGCACAATATGATCTTTCTCCAGTGAGTCTAGATTTCGAATCCGACGCAAAAATGATAGTGAATTGTAACGTTCAGCGCCTCCTAATGACGATAGAAGACTCAAATTGCGTCGGGATTCAATACATCGTCCTCCAGCCGATTTGTCTCCATGGGGATATTGCGTGCCTCGGGCACCAAATTGTTCGTCTGCTGTGAGTCTAGATTTTCGAATCCGACGAAAAACTGATAGTTAATTGTAACATTCAGGGCCTCCTAATGACGATGGAACACTCAAATTGCGTCGCGATCCAATACATCGTCCTCCAGCCGACTTGTCTCCAAGGGTCTAATGCTGCCTCGGGCACTTTATGGTCGTTCTCTTGTAAGTCTAGATTTACGAATCCGACGCCAAAATGATAGTGAATTGTAACGTTCAGCGCCTCCTAATGACGATAGAAGAACTCAAATTGCGTCGCGATTCAATACATCGTCCTCCAGCCGACTTGTCTCCAAAGGTCTATTGCTGCCTCGGGCACCTTATGGTCGTTCTCCTGTGAGTCTAGATTTTCGAATCCGACGCAAAAATGATAGTTAATTTTAACGTTCAGGGCCTCCTAATGCCGATGGAACATCAAATTGCGTCGAGATTCAATACATCGGCCTCCAGCCGACTTGTCTCCAAGGGTCTATAGCTGCCTCGGGCACCTTATGGTCGTTCTCCTGTGAGTCTAGATTTTCGAATCCGACGCAAAAATGATAGTGAATTATAACGGTCAGGGTCTTCTTTATAAA
>NW_025726440.1:65000-67500 GCF_021461395.2 Schistocerca americana | reverse complement strand
CTAACCTATATTGGGCCTTAACCTAACCTATATTGGGCCTTAACGTAACCCACGTTGCGCCTTAACGTAACCCACGTTGCGCCTTAACGTAACCCACGTTGCGCCTTAACGTAACCCACGTTGCGCCTTAACGTAACCCACGTTGCGCCTTAACGTAACCCACGTTGCGCCTTAACGTAACCCACGTTGCGCCTTAACGTAACCCACGTTGCGCCTTAACCTAACCCATATTGCGCCTTAACCTAACCCATATTGCGCCTTAACCTAACCCATATTGCGCCTTAACCTAACCCATATTGTGCCTTAACCTAACCTATATTGTACCTTAACCTAACCCATATTGTACCTTAACCTAACCTATATTGTACCTTAACCTAACCTATATTGTACCTTAACCTAACCTATATTGTACCTTAACCTAACCCATATTGCGCCTTAACCTAACCCATATTGCGCCTTAACCTAACCCATATTGCGCCTTAACCTAACCCATATTGCGCCTTAACCTAACCCATATTGCGCCTTAACCTAACCCATATTGCGCCTTAACCTAACCCATATTGCGCCTTAACCTAACCCATATTGCGCCTTAACCTAACCCATATTGCGCCTTAACCTAACCCATATTGTACCTTAACCTAACCCATATTGTACCTTAACCTAACCTATATTGTACCTTAACCTAACCTATATTGTACCTTAACCTAACCTATATTGTACCTTAACCTAACCTATATTGGGCCTTAACCTAACCTATATTGGGCCTTAACCTAACCTATATTGGGCCTTAACCTAACCTATATTGGGCCTTAACCTAACCTATATTGGGCCTTAACGTAACCCACGTTGCGCCTTAACGTAACCCACGTTGCGCCTTAACGTAACCCACGTTGCGCCTTAACGTAACCCACGTTGCGCCTTAACGTAACCCACGTTGCGCCTTAACGTAACCCACGTTGCGCCTTAACGTAACCCACGTTGCGCCTTAACGTAACCCACGTTGCGCCTTAACCCAACACACGTTGCGCCTTAACCCAACACACGTTGGGCCTTAACCCAACACACGTTGGGCCTTAACCCAACACACGTTGGGCCTTAACCCAACACACGTTGGGCCTTAACCCAACACACGTTGGGCCTTAACCCAACACACGTTGGGCCTTAACCCAACACACGTTGGGCCTTAACCCAACACACGTTGGGCCTTAACCCAACACACGTTGGGCCTTAACCCAACACACGTTGGGCCTTAACCCAACACACGTTGGGCCTTAACCCAACACACGTTGGGCCTTAACCCAACACACGTTGGGCCTTAACCCAACACACGTTGGGCCTTAACCCAACACACGTTGGGCCTTAACCCAACACACGTTGGGCCTTAACCCAACACACGTTGGGCCTTAACCCAACACACGTTGGGCCTTAACCCAACACACGTTGGGCCTTAACCCAACACACGTTGGGCCTTAACCTGCTCTGTAATTGTCATACGACGCGTTAAATTAGTGTGGTGTTGCCTAACTGCAACCCCCGCAATATAGTTTGCTACTCGCACTGCCTGGTCCCCAGAGTATCGCTTCATGTTAAACACCTTGCAGCTATACACTGTAATGCGGATGGCAGCAGGACGTACATGCTCAATGCCCTTCGCAGTTGTTCATTGGCATTTGCATGGCGAAGCACAGCCTACGTTGTGGTACGGCGTGTGTCAACTGTCCGCTGATGTTGTACGTCCAAATCACACACTGTACTGCACATTGGTCCTCATGTACTGAATGATACATCGTGGTACATGTGTGACCGTACCACGACTGCGCCAACAACGGCGAACCATACGGTCCAAATATTGTGCACTCAGCTACGTGTCGTCTCCCTATAAGAGCTGGATTGCAGTATGGTATGCCGTGGATGGCGATCAGCATGAGCCGTCTGTTGATGTAGTGGCGCGTGTTGTCAGACGTAGTCGTCTCTTCTCACACACCGTGATAGCATGGTGCACTGCGTTCCACATCTGCGACATGCGACAGAGGCCGGTTGACAGTCGTTCGCGCAATGGACATCGCATACGTACGGGGGCCACCTTCCACGTGTTCGCGAAGCGTGCACATGTTGTTGCGTGTATGTGGGCAGACATAGTGTGTCGTGACACCTGACACAGGCATGCAACAATCGTTGAATTTGCAAATGGCGATGGACGTCTACGTTTGCTGGTGACGTTACGCAAATGAACAACTGGTAAACGGTTGTGGTGCGGTTGTTCTCGCTAGAGGTGAATCAGTGATGGCGACGATCGGTTGAGCTACCAACCGGTTGTTTCAGCGATACCCACCATGCCCACGAACGTGAATGGCATGTGGGTGTGAAGCGATACGCGGCGGTGGCTGGGTGGGACCGTCCCCGGCCGGTGAGGGGGGGCCTCCCGGCGTGCTGGCCGCGCGGTGCGTGGGCGCACGCGCTACAGCCGGCTGGTGGGGGCGGCCAGTGGCAGGCGCGCCGG
>NW_025726440.1:50000-55000 GCF_021461395.2 Schistocerca americana | reverse complement strand
TAACCTAACCTATATTGGGCCTTAACGTAACCCACGTTGCGCCTTAACCTAACCTATATTGTACCTTAACCTAACCCATATTGTACCTTAACCTAACCTATATTGGGCCTTAACCTAACCTATATTGGGCCTTAACCTAACCTATATTGGGCCTTAACCTAACCTATATTGGGCCTTAACGTAACCCACGTTGCGCCTTAACGTAACCCACGTTGCGCCTTAACGTAACCCACGTTGCGCCTTAACGTAACCCACGTTGCGCCTTAACGTAACCCACGTTGCGCCTTAACGTAACCCACGTTGCGCCTTAACCTAACCCATATTGCGCCTTAACCTAACCCATATTGCGCCTTAACCTAACCCATATTGCGCCTTAACCTAACCCATATTGTACCTTAACCTAACCTATATTGTACCTTAACCTAACCTATATTGTACCTTAACCTAACCTATATTGGGCCTTAACCTAACCTATATTGGGCCTTAACCTAACCTATATTGGGCCTTAACCTAACCTATATTGGGCCTTAACCTAACCTATATTGGGCCTTAACGTAACCCACGTTGCGCCTTAACGTAACCCACGTTGCGCCTTAACGTAACCCACGTTGCGCCTTAACGTAACCCACGTTGCGCCTTAACGTAACCCACGTTGCGCCTTAACGTAACCCACGTTGCGCCTTAACCTAACCCATATTGCGCCTTAACCTAACCCATATTGCGCCTTAACCTAACCCATATTGCGCCTTAACCTAACCCATATTGTGCCTTAACCTAACCTATATTGTACCTTAACCTAACCCATATTGTACCTTAACCTAACCTATATTGTACCTTAACCTAACCTATATTGTACCTTAACCTAACCTATATTGTACCTTAACCTAACCCATATTGCGCCTTAACCTAACCCATATTGCGCCTTAACCTAACCCATATTGCGCCTTAACCTAACCCATATTGCGCCTTAACCTAACCCATATTGCGCCTTAACCTAACCCATATTGCGCCTTAACCTAACCCATATTGCGCCTTAACCTAACCCATATTGCGCCTTAACCTAACCCATATTGCGCCTTAACCTAACCCATATTGTACCTTAACCTAACCCATATTGTACCTTAACCTAACCTATATTGTACCTTAACCTAACCTATATTGTACCTTAACCTAACCTATATTGTACCTTAACCTAACCTATATTGGGCCTTAACCTAACCTATATTGGGCCTTAACCTAACCTATATTGGGCCTTAACCTAACCTATATTGGGCCTTAACCTAACCTATATTGGGCCTTAACGTAACCCACGTTGCGCCTTAACGTAACCCACGTTGCGCCTTAACGTAACCCACGTTGCGCCTTAACGTAACCCACGTTGCGCCTTAACGTAACCCACGTTGCGCCTTAACGTAACCCACGTTGCGCCTTAACGTAACCCACGTTGCGCCTTAACGTAACCCACGTTGCGCCTTAACCCAACACACGTTGCGCCTTAACCCAACACACGTTGGGCCTTAACCCAACACACGTTGGGCCTTAACCCAACACACGTTGGGCCTTAACCCAACACACGTTGGGCCTTAACCCAACACACGTTGGGCCTTAACCCAACACACGTTGGGCCTTAACCCAACACACGTTGGGCCTTAACCCAACACACGTTGGGCCTTAACCCAACACACGTTGGGCCTTAACCCAACACACGTTGGGCCTTAACCCAACACACGTTGGGCCTTAACCCAACACACGTTGGGCCTTAACCCAACACACGTTGGGCCTTAACCCAACACACGTTGGGCCTTAACCCAACACACGTTGGGCCTTAACCCAACACACGTTGGGCCTTAACCCAACACACGTTGGGCCTTAACCCAACACACTTTGGGCCTTAACCTGCTCTGTAATTGTCATACGACGCGTTAAATTAGTGTGGTGTTGCCTAACTGCAACCCCCGCAATATAGTTTGCTACTCGCACTGCCTGGTCCCCAGAGTATCGCTTCATGTTAAACACCTTGCAGCTATACACTGTAATGCGGATGGCAGCAGGACGTACATGCTCAATGCCCTTCGCAGTTGTTCATTGGCATTTGCATGGCGAAGCACAGCCTACGTTGTGGTACGGCGTGTGTCAACTGTCCGCTGATGTTGTACGTCCAAATCACACACTGTACTGCACATTGGTCCTCATGTACTGAATGATACATCGTGGTACATGTGTGACCGTACCACGACTGCGCCAACAACGGCGAACCATACGGTCCAAATATTGTGCACTCAGCTACGTGTCGTCTCCCTATAAGAGCTGGATTGCAGTATGGTATGCCGTGGATGGCGATCAGCATGAGCCGTCTGTTGATGTAGTGGCGCGTGTTGTCAGACGTAGTCGTCTCTTCTCACACACCGTGATAGCATGGTGCACTGCGTTCCACATCTGCGACATGCGACAGAGGCCGGTTGACAGTCGTTCGCGCAATGGACATCGCATACGTACGGGGGCCACCTTCCACGTGTTCGCGAAGCGTGCACATGTTGTTGCGTGTATGTGGGCAGACATAGTGTGTCGTGACACCTGACACAGGCATGCAACAATCGTTGAATTTGCAAATGGCGATGGACGTCTACGTTTGCTGGTGACGTTACGCAAATGAACAACTGGTAAACGGTTGTGGTGCGGTTGTTCTCGCTAGAGGTGAATCAGTGATGGCGACGATCGGTTGAGCTACCAACCGGTTGTTTCAGCGATACCCACCATGCCCACGAACGTGAATGGCATGTGGGTGTGAAGCGATACGCGGCGGTGGCTGGGTGGGACCGTCCCCGGCCGGTGAGGGGGGGCCTCCCGGCGTGCTGGCCGCGCGGTGCGTGGGCGCACGCGCTACAGCCGGCTGGTGGGGGCGGCCAGTGGCAGGCGCGCCGGCCGACGGAGGCGGCAGGCGGCGCAGCTGCGCGCCGGCGCACCCTGCACGCGGCGCCGTGCGGCCAAAGTAGGTCCTCGCGGGCCCGGTGCGAAGCGCGGTGGACATCTGCAGTGTGCTGGTCCGATTGAGGACTGTGTGCGCTGAGGATGCGCCGCCGCCCGGCGCTCGGCGCCGCGACGCCGTCTGCTGCTCGGTCGCCTCTGCGGTTCTCGCAGGTGGTTTGTATCGCAGCTGTGCGGACGTGTTGGCGCGTGCGCTGTGCTGGGAGAGTTCGCTTCGGCACCCAAGTGGGGCTTTTGTCCTTCTGTGGCGCTGGCGTTGGAGCTGCCGGCCACCGTAGGTGGCGCGTGTTGTCTCCCGCCGGCAATGCCACGACAGCACGCTCCCGGGCCTCTGTCGGCAGCGGCAAGCTCAGTTGGGAGCACGGGTGGTCGCACCTAAAGCGTCTACTCGCCAAACTCCGGGCGATTGCGCCTCTCTCGAACCCGACCAAGTACTTAGGACGGCGCTGCGCGCCGCCGGGACCTGAGAGGGTTTCGAGGTGTATTGTGCAGGGGAGCTCAGCCTCCTCCTGTTTGCAGAATAATTGAGCGGACGCTTGCGTGTTCGCGCGGGCCCCCGGGACACACTCCCGGGCGGCCGGCTGCTCAGCTCTAGTTGACGCAGCTCCCTGGTTGATCCTGCCAGTAGTCATATGCTTGTCTCAAAGATTAAGCCATGCATGTCTCAGTACAAGCCGCATTAAGGTGAAACCGCGAATGGCTCATTAAATCAGTTATGGTTCCTTAGATCGTACCCACGTTACTTGGATAACTGTGGTAATTCTAGAGCTAATACATGCAAACAGAGTCCCGACCAGAGATGGAAGGGACGCTTTTATTAGATCAAAACCAATCGGTCGGCTCGTCCGGTCCGTTTGCCTTGGTGACTCTGAATAACTTTGGGCTGATCGCACGGTCCTCGTACCGGCGACGCATCTTTCAAATGTCTGCCTTATCAACTGTCGATGGTAGGTTCTGCGCCTACCATGGTTGTAACGGGTAACGGGGAATCAGGGTTCGATTCCGGAGAGGGAGCCTGAGAAACGGCTACCACATCCAAGGAAGGCAGCAGGCGCGCAAATTACCCACTCCCGGCACGGGGAGGTAGTGACGAAAAATAACGATACGGGACTCATCCGAGGCCCCGTAATCGGAATGAGTACACTTTAAATCCTTTAACGAGTATCTATTGGAGGGCAAGTCTGGTGCCAGCAGCCGCGGTAATTCCAGCTCCAATAGCGTATATTAAAGTTGTTGCGGTTAAAAAGCTCGTAGTTGGATTTGTGTCCCACGCTGTTGGTTCACCGCCCGTCGGTGTTTAACTGGCATGTATCGTGGGACGTCCTGCCGGTGGGGCGAGCTGAAGGCGTGCGACGCGCCTCGTGCGTGCTCGTGCGTCCCGAGGCGGACCCCGTTGCAATCCTACCAGGGTGCTCTTGAGTGAGTGTCTCGGTGGGCCGGCACGTTTACTTTGAACAAATTAGAGTGCTTAAAGCAGGCAAGCCCGCCTGAATACTGTGTGCATGGAATAATGGAATAGGACCTCGGTTCTATTTTGTTGGTTTTCGGAACCCGAGGTAATGATTAATAGGGACAGGCGGGGGCATTCGTATTGCGACGTTAGAGGTGAAATTCTTGGATCGTCGCAAGACGAACAGAAGCGAAAGCATTTGCCAAGTATGTTTTCATTAATCAAGAACGAAAGTTAGAGGTTCGAAGGCGATCAGATACCGCCCTAGTTCTAACCATAAACGATGCCAGCCAGCGATCCGCCGCAGTTCCTCCGATGACTCGGCGGGCAGCCTCCGGGAAACCAAAGCTTTTGGGTTCCGGGGGAAGTATGGTTGCAAAGCTGAAACTTAAAGGAATTGACGGAAGGGCACCACCAGGAGTGGAGCCTGCGGCTTAATTTGACTCAACACGGGAAACCTCACCAGGCCCGGACACCGGAAGGATTGACAGATTGATAGCTCTTTCTTGATTCGGTGGGTGGTGGTGCATGGCCGTTCTTAGTTGGTGGAGCGATTTGTCTGGTT
>NW_025726440.1:45000-47500 GCF_021461395.2 Schistocerca americana | reverse complement strand
CTCGTACGAGTCTCATCCGGTAAAGCGAATGATTAGAGGCCTTGGGGCCGAAACGACCTCAACCTATTCTCAAACTTTAAATGGGTGAGATCTCCGGCTTGCTTGATATGCTGAAGCCGCGAGCAAACGACTCGGATCGGAGTGCCAAGTGGGCCACTTTTGGTAAGCAGAACTGGCGCTGTGGGATGAACCAAACGCCGAGTTAAGGCGCCCGAATCGACGCTCATGGGAAACCATGAAAGGCGTTGGTTGCTTAAGACAGCAGGACGGTGGCCATGGAAGTCGGAATCCGCTAAGGAGTGTGTAACAACTCACCTGCCGAAGCAACTAGCCCTGAAAATGGATGGCGCTGAAGCGTCGTGCCTATACTCGGCCGTCAGTCTGGCAGTCATGGCCGGTCCTTGCGGCCGGCCGCGAAGCCCTGACGAGTAGGAGGGTCGCGGCGGTGGGCGCAGAAGGGTCTGGGCGTGAGCCTGCCTGGAGCCGCCGTCGGTGCAGATCTTGGTGGTAGTAGCAAATACTCCAGCGAGGCCCTGGAGGGCTGACGCGGAGAAGGGTTTCGTGTGAACAGCCGTTGCACACGAGTCAGTCGATCCTAAGCCCTAGGAGAAATCCGATGTTGATGGGGGCCGTCATAGCATGATGCACTTTGTGCTGGCCCCCGTTGGGCGAAAGGGAATCCGGTTCCTATTCCGGAACCCGGCAGCGGAACCGATACAAGTCGGGCCCCTCTTTTAGAGATGCTCGTCGGGGTAACCCAAAAGGACCCGGAGACGCCGTCGGGAGATCGGGGAAGAGTTTTCTTTTCTGCATGAGCGTTCGAGTTCCCTGGAATCCTCTAGCAGGGAGATAGGGTTTGGAACGCGAAGAGCACCGCAGTTGCGGCGGTGTCCCGATCTTCCCCTCGGACCTTGAAAATCCGGGAGAGGGCCACGTGGAGGTGTCGCGCCGGTTCGTACCCATATCCGCAGCAGGTCTCCAAGGTGAAGAGCCTCTAGTCGATAGAATAATGTAGGTAAGGGAAGTCGGCAAATTGGATCCGTAACTTCGGGATAAGGATTGGCTCTGAGGATCGGGGCGTGTCGGGCTTGGTCGGGAAGTGGGTCAGCGCTAACGTGCCGGGCCTGGGCGAGGTGAGTGCCGTAGGGGTGCCGGTAAGTGCGGGCGTTTAGCGCGGGCGTGGTCTGCTCTCGCCGTTGGTTGGCCTCGTGCTGGCCGGCGGTGCAGGATGCGCGCGCCTGCGCGGCGTTCGCGCCCCGGTGCTTCAACCTGCGTGCAGGATCCGAGCTCGGTCCCGTGCCTTGGCCTCCCACGGATCTTCCTTGCTGCGAGGCCGCGTCCGCCTTAGCGTGCTCCTCCGGGGGCGCGCGGGTGCGCGGATTCTCTTCGGCCGCCATTCAACGATCAACTCAGAACTGGCACGGACTGGGGGAATCCGACTGTCTAATTAAAACAAAGCATTGCGATGGCCCTAGCGGGTGTTGACGCAATGTGATTTCTGCCCAGTGCTCTGAATGTCAACGTGAAGAAATTCAAGCAAGCGCGGGTAAACGGCGGGAGTAACTATGACTCTCTTAAGGGGCGGGAGTAACTATGACTCTCTTAAGGTGGCCAAGTGGCGGCGGTGTGGCTGCATCCGGACTTGGCTTTTCGAAGTGTGGTCTTGATGTAGTCGTGCTGCTGCTGCGAGGTGCCTTCCTTGGGTTATAGTTACAGGGAGAGTGATGCGCAATACATGGGCCTAGCCCTCTTAGCCTCTCCTCTCCTGCGGTCTTCTCCCCTTCTCGTGGGCCCGCTGATTTCGCAGAGTGGAAGACCGCACCAGGGGCTTGGGGGGGTTACCAGCCCCCCCTCGCACTATCCCTTTTTTAGTTGGGGGCAGTAAGCAGAGAATAAGTGGTGGCCCTTCCGCTGAAGGTGCCACCCCAACTCCCCCAGCACCTAGCCGGCCAACCGGCCGTGCCGAAAATCTTGTAACTTTTGCAGCTATGTATACCTGTAGTGAGTGCCACCGCAGCTTTACAACCAAGAACGGTCTCGGGGTCCATCGCCGCCGCCAACATCTTGCGGCCGCCAACGCGGAGATCGTCACGGAGAGGCATCGCGCGAGGTGGACGGAGGAAGAAGTCCTGTCGCTCGCCAAGGCAGAGGCCGAACTGTTCCTCGAGAGGGACGCCCGGTTCTTCTTTGTAAATCAAGAGCTCATCAGGATGTTCCCCGACCGAACGCTTGAGGCAATCAAGTGCCGACGGCGGCAAGCTGCCCACAAGCAGCTTGTCCGCCAATTCATGGAGGCGCTTGAGATCGGTCGGGGGGAAGAGCCGGCGTCCCGCCGGGGAGCGGCGAGCCCGCTGCCTGACGCGGGCGAGGCCGCTGCGCCGCCCGTCGACGCAGCCGAGGACTTCGCGGCCGACACCACCGGGCCGCCGCCGGAGGGGCCGACTGACGCCGCCATCTGGGAGCATCTGGCGGGGCTACCCGCTTCCGCCCAGCGTTTCTC
>NW_025726440.1:35000-40000 GCF_021461395.2 Schistocerca americana | reverse complement strand
CTCCCGCAACATGACCTCCTGCAACGACGATACCGTCATCTATGAGACGCCAAGCCGACTAAGACAGCCATGGGCCCACAGTGCCCTTCTTTCGACCCCACCCACAAAGCCTGCATCCTCTGTCGACAACAGCACCCCAACGCCAGCGCCTCTGCCGCACGAAGTCGTGGACCGGCAATCACTCCACCTGCACCTGTTCGTGCCCCACCCCAACCGCCCAACTCGCAGCTCCAGCGGATGAACGGCGGACTTTGCTCGCACTCGCAATGTGCAATCCACCCCTATAACGTGCGTTTCATGAAGAGTTATGTCCAATATGCGACATTCCCGCTGTCCCTATACATGAGCTGCGAGCTGTACCACGTACGAGCTACAGACGCGAGCGCGTTGCTCTCTGTACGAATGCAGATGCTCAGCGGCAGCTAGGAGGCGCTCCATCCATGTCGGTACCGGTGAGCGTTGCACTCGCAGTCGCAAAAACGTACGGCAAGTATATTACTCGGAAGAGTCAATGACAGTCCAAGCCCCCCTGCGTGGGAAGAGTCTTCCTAGGCCATGACCCACCGGAAGGGCGCAGCGTCCCCCACCCCAGACATGTGACGTCACACTATCGGTATTGACGACTAGACTGATTCCTTATAATCATTTGCCATACACCGGTGGAAGCTGCCGAGACGAGTAACTACATAGCGGGCTCGCCGTGTCACTAATGTACAGAGATACAATAGTTTCGACTGGAACCGGATTAAACGTATACACGGCGCTGATTAGTAATAGATAGAGCCATCAGAATACAGATAATGTATACAACTGTCCGTATACATGCTGAAAGACTCTGCTCACAATCACACGTCAGCCAGACACTCTTATCACGCACTACTCTCTGCCTGTAACAGGCACACAGACAATATCTAAGCACCAGCATGGAACAACACCCAGTGCATCCTCTCTGCCACATTAGACAATCCACACTATCATAACCAGACCGGGAGGTCCACTCGGAAAACAGAATATCCCACCCTTCCGACAACCACCATTGCTCAGCTAAGCCACCAACACCCACACATGTCCTACACAGGGGTGCACCCAACATCACAATACTGCCTCCTGTCACACCACACAAACAATGGCACGAATGAAAGACACAGGTCTGCCACAAGCATGGAATCAGAGCGCCGCCTGTTATGAGCCAAAGGTGCACCCTGACGTGGCAAATCAGATGATGCCGCAGTCATTTACTTACGATAATCACAATCAACAAACCAGCCCCCCCCCCCCCCGAAAACACCTTTCCTTACAACAATGTGTGCCTTAACCTAACCCGTATTGTGCCTTAACCTAACCCGTATTGTGCCTTAACCTAACCCGTATTGTGCCTTAACCTAACCCATATTGCGCCTTAACCTAACCCATATTGCGCCTTAACCTAACCCATATTGCGCCTTAACCTAACCCATATTGCGCCTTAACCTAACCCATATTGTGCCTTAACCTAACCTATATTGTACCTTAACCTAACCCATATTGTACCTTAACCTAACCCATATTGTACCTTAACCTAACCTATATTGTACCTTAACCTAACCTATATTGTACCTTAACCTAACCTATATTGGGCCTTAACCTAACCTATATTGGGCCTTAACCTAACCTATATTGGGCCTTAACCTAACCTATATTGGGCCTTAACCTAACCTATATTGGGCCTTAACGTAACCCACGTTGCGCCTTAACCTAACCTATATTGTACCTTAACCTAACCCATATTGTACCTTAACCTAACCTATATTGGGCCTTAACCTAACCTATATTGGGCCTTAACCTAACCTATATTGGGCCTTAACCTAACCTATATTGGGCCTTAACGTAACCCACGTTGCGCCTTAACGTAACCCACGTTGCGCCTTAACGTAACCCACGTTGCGCCTTAACGTAACCCACGTTGCGCCTTAACGTAACCCACGTTGCGCCTTAACGTAACCCACGTTGCGCCTTAACCTAACCCATATTGCGCCTTAACCTAACCCATATTGCGCCTTAACCTAACCCATATTGCGCCTTAACCTAACCCATATTGTACCTTAACCTAACCTATATTGTACCTTAACCTAACCTATATTGTACCTTAACCTAACCTATATTGGGCCTTAACCTAACCTATATTGGGCCTTAACCTAACCTATATTGGGCCTTAACCTAACCTATATTGGGCCTTAACCTAACCTATATTGGGCCTTAACGTAACCCACGTTGCGCCTTAACGTAACCCACGTTGCGCCTTAACGTAACCCACGTTGCGCCTTAACGTAACCCACGTTGCGCCTTAACGTAACCCACGTTGCGCCTTAACGTAACCCACGTTGCGCCTTAACCTAACCCATATTGCGCCTTAACCTAACCCATATTGCGCCTTAACCTAACCCATATTGCGCCTTAACCTAACCCATATTGTGCCTTAACCTAACCTATATTGTACCTTAACCTAACCCATATTGTACCTTAACCTAACCTATATTGTACCTTAACCTAACCTATATTGTACCTTAACCTAACCTATATTGTACCTTAACCTAACCCATATTGCGCCTTAACCTAACCCATATTGCGCCTTAACCTAACCCATATTGCGCCTTAACCTAACCCATATTGCGCCTTAACCTAACCCATATTGCGCCTTAACCTAACCCATATTGCGCCTTAACCTAACCCATATTGCGCCTTAACCTAACCCATATTGCACCTTAACCTAACCCATATTGCGCCTTAACCTAACCCATATTGTACCTTAACCTAACCCATATTGTACCTTAACCTAACCTATATTGTACCTTAACCTAACCTATATTGTACCTTAACCTAACCTATATTGTACCTTAACCTAACCTATATTGGGCCTTAACCTAACCTATATTGGGCCTTAACCTAACCTATATTGGGCCTTAACCTAACCTATATTGGGCCTTAACCTAACCTATATTGGGCCTTAACGTAACCCACGTTGCGCCTTAACGTAACCCACGTTGCGCCTTAACGTAACCCACGTTGCGCCTTAACGTAACCCACGTTGCGCCTTAACGTAACCCACGTTGCGCCTTAACGTAACCCACGTTGCGCCTTAACGTAACCCACGTTGCGCCTTAACGTAACCCACGTTGCGCCTTAACCCAACACACGTTGCGCCTTAACCCAACACACGTTGGGCCTTAACCCAACACACGTTGGGCCTTAACCCAACACACGTTGGGCCTTAACCCAACACACGTTGGGCCTTAACCCAACACACGTTGGGCCTTAACCCAACACACGTTGGGCCTTAACCCAACACACGTTGGGCCTTAACCCAACACACGTTGGGCCTTAACCCAACACACGTTGGGCCTTAACCCAACACACGTTGGGCCTTAACCCAACACACGTTGGGCCTTAACCCAACACACGTTGGGCCTTAACCCAACACACGTTGGGCCTTAACCCAACACACGTTGGGCCTTAACCCAACACACGTTGGGCCTTAACCCAACACACGTTGGGCCTTAACCCAACACACGTTGGGCCTTAACCCAACACACGTTGGGCCTTAACCTGCTCTGTAATTGTCATACGACGCGTTAAATTAGTGTGGTGTTGCCTAACTGCAACCCCCGCAATATAGTTTGCTACTCGCACTGCCTGGTCCCCAGAGTATCGCTTCATGTTAAACACCTTGCAGCTATACACTGTAATGCGGATGGCAGCAGGACGTACATGCTCAATGCCCTTCGCAGTTGTTCATTGGCATTTGCATGGCGAAGCACAGCCTACGTTGTGGTACGGCGTGTGTCAACTGTCCGCTGATGTTGTACGTCCAAATCACACACTGTACTGCACATTGGTCCTCATGTACTGAATGATACATCGTGGTACATGTGTGACCGTACCACGACTGCGCCAACAACGGCGAACCATACGGTCCAAATATTGTGCACTCAGCTACGTGTCGTCTCCCTATAAGAGCTGGATTGCAGTATGGTATGCCGTGGATGGCGATCAGCATGAGCCGTCTGTTGATGTAGTGGCGCGTGTTGTCAGACGTAGTCGTCTCTTCTCACACACCGTGATAGCATGGTGCACTGCGTTCCACATCTGCGACATGCGACAGAGGCCGGTTGACAGTCGTTCGCGCAATGGACATCGCATACGTACGGGGGCCACCTTCCACGTGTTCGCGAAGCGTGCACATGTTGTTGCGTGTATGTGGGCAGACATAGTGTGTCGTGACACCTGACACAGGCATGCAACAATCGTTGAATTTGCAAATGGCGATGGACGTCTACGTTTGCTGGTGACGTTACGCAAATGAACAACTGGTAAACGGTTGTGGTGCGGTTGTTCTCGCTAGAGGTGAATCAGTGATGGCGACGATCGGTTGAGCTACCAACCGGTTGTTTCAGCGATACCCACCATGCCCACGAACGTGAATGGCATGTGGGTGTGAAGCGATACGCGGCGGTGGCTGGGTGGGACCGTCCCCGGCCGGTGAGGGGGGGCCTCCCGGCGTGCTGGCCGCGCGGTGCGTGGGCGCACGCGCTACAGCCGGCTGGTGGGGGCGGCCAGTGGCAGGCGCGCCGGCCGACGGAGGCGGCAGGCGGCGCAGCTGCGCGCCGGCGCACCCTGCACGCGGCGCCGTGCGGCCAAAGTAGGTCCTCGCGGGCCCGGTGCGAAGCGCGGTGGACATCTGCAGTGTGCTGGTCCGATTGAGGACTGTGTGCGCTGAGGATGCGCCGCCGCCCGGCGCTCGGCGCCGCGACGCCGTCTGCTGCTCGGTCGCCTCTGCGGTTCTCGCAGGTGGTTTGTATCGCAGCTGTGCGGACGTGTTGGCGCGTGCGCTGTGCTGGGAGAGTTCGCTTCGGCACCCAAGTGGGGCTTTTGTCCTTCTGTGGCGCTGGCGTTGGAGCTGCCGGCCACCGTAGGTGGCGCGTGTTGTCTCCCGCCGGCAATGCCACGACAGCACGCTCCCGGGC
>NW_025726440.1:22500-25000 GCF_021461395.2 Schistocerca americana | reverse complement strand
CTTAACCTAACCTATATTGTACCTTAACCTAACCTATATTGTACCTTAACCTAACCTATATTGGGCCTTAACCTAACCTATATTGGGCCTTAACCTAACCTATATTGGGCCTTAACCTAACCTATATTGGGCCTTAACCTAACCTATATTGGGCCTTAACGTAACCCACGTTGCGCCTTAACGTAACCCACGTTGCGCCTTAACGTAACCCACGTTGCGCCTTAACGTAACCCACGTTGCGCCTTAACGTAACCCACGTTGCGCCTTAACGTAACCCACGTTGCGCCTTAACCTAACCCATATTGCGCCTTAACCTAACCCATATTGCGCCTTAACCTAACCCATATTGCGCCTTAACCTAACCCATATTGTGCCTTAACCTAACCTATATTGTACCTTAACCTAACCCATATTGTACCTTAACCTAACCTATATTGTACCTTAACCTAACCTATATTGTACCTTAACCTAACCTATATTGTACCTTAACCTAACCCATATTGCGCCTTAACCTAACCCATATTGCGCCTTAACCTAACCCATATTGCGCCTTAACCTAACCCATATTGCGCCTTAACCTAACCCATATTGCGCCTTAACCTAACCCATATTGCGCCTTAACCTAACCCATATTGCGCCTTAACCTAACCCATATTGCGCCTTAACCTAACCCATATTGCGCCTTAACCTAACCCATATTGTACCTTAACCTAACCCATATTGTACCTTAACCTAACCTATATTGTACCTTAACCTAACCTATATTGTACCTTAACCTAACCTATATTGTACCTTAACCTAACCTATATTGGGCCTTAACCTAACCTATATTGGGCCTTAACCTAACCTATATTGGGCCTTAACCTAACCTATATTGGGCCTTAACCTAACCTATATTGGGCCTTAACGTAACCCACGTTGCGCCTTAACGTAACCCACGTTGCGCCTTAACGTAACCCACGTTGCGCCTTAACGTAACCCACGTTGCGCCTTAACGTAACCCACGTTGCGCCTTAACGTAACCCACGTTGCGCCTTAACGTAACCCACGTTGCGCCTTAACGTAACCCACGTTGCGCCTTAACCCAACACACGTTGCGCCTTAACCCAACACACGTTGGGCCTTAACCCAACACACGTTGGGCCTTAACCCAACACACGTTGGGCCTTAACCCAACACACGTTGGGCCTTAACCCAACACACGTTGGGCCTTAACCCAACACACGTTGGGCCTTAACCCAACACACGTTGGGCCTTAACCCAACACACGTTGGGCCTTAACCCAACACACGTTGGGCCTTAACCCAACACACGTTGGGCCTTAACCCAACACACGTTGGGCCTTAACCCAACACACGTTGGGCCTTAACCCAACACACGTTGGGCCTTAACCCAACACACGTTGGGCCTTAACCCAACACACGTTGGGCCTTAACCCAACACACGTTGGGCCTTAACCCAACACACGTTGGGCCTTAACCCAACACACGTTGGGCCTTAACCTGCTCTGTAATTGTCATACGACGCGTTAAATTAGTGTGGTGTTGCCTAACTGCAACCCCCGCAATATAGTTTGCTACTCGCACTGCCTGGTCCCCAGAGTATCGCTTCATGTTAAACACCTTGCAGCTATACACTGTAATGCGGATGGCAGCAGGACGTACATGCTCAATGCCCTTCGCAGTTGTTCATTGGCATTTGCATGGCGAAGCACAGCCTACGTTGTGGTACGGCGTGTGTCAACTGTCCGCTGATGTTGTACGTCCAAATCACACACTGTACTGCACATTGGTCCTCATGTACTGAATGATACATCGTGGTACATGTGTGACCGTACCACGACTGCGCCAACAACGGCGAACCATACGGTCCAAATATTGTGCACTCAGCTACGTGTCGTCTCCCTATAAGAGCTGGATTGCAGTATGGTATGCCGTGGATGGCGATCAGCATGAGCCGTCTGTTGATGTAGTGGCGCGTGTTGTCAGACGTAGTCGTCTCTTCTCACACACCGTGATAGCATGGTGCACTGCGTTCCACATCTGCGACATGCGACAGAGGCCGGTTGACAGTCGTTCGCGCAATGGACATCGCATACGTACGGGGGCCACCTTCCACGTGTTCGCGAAGCGTGCACATGTTGTTGCGTGTATGTGGGCAGACATAGTGTGTCGTGACACCTGACACAGGCATGCAACAATCGTTGAATTTGCAAATGGCGATGGACGTCTACGTTTGCTGGTGACGTTACGCAAATGAACAACTGGTAAACGGTTGTGGTGCGGTTGTTCTCGCTAGAGGTGAATCAGTGATGGCGACGATCGGTTGAGCTACCAACCGGTTGTTTCAGCGATACCCACCATGCCCACGAACGTGAATGGCATGTGGGTGTGAAGCGATACGCGGCGGTGGCTGGGTGGGACCGTCCCCGGCCGGTGAGGGGGGGCCTCCCGGCGTGCTGGCCGCGCGGTGCGTGGGCGCACGCGCTACAGCCGGCTGG
>NW_025726440.1:15000-17500 GCF_021461395.2 Schistocerca americana | reverse complement strand
CCGGTCCTTGCGGCCGGCCGCGAAGCCCTGACGAGTAGGAGGGTCGCGGCGGTGGGCGCAGAAGGGTCTGGGCGTGAGCCTGCCTGGAGCCGCCGTCGGTGCAGATCTTGGTGGTAGTAGCAAATACTCCAGCGAGGCCCTGGAGGGCTGACGCGGAGAAGGGTTTCGTGTGAACAGCCGTTGCACACGAGTCAGTCGATCCTAAGCCCTAGGAGAAATCCGATGTTGATGGGGGCCGTCATAGCATGATGCACTTTGTGCTGGCCCCCGTTGGGCGAAAGGGAATCCGGTTCCTATTCCGGAACCCGGCAGCGGAACCGATACAAGTCGGGCCCCTCTTTTAGAGATGCTCGTCGGGGTAACCCAAAAGGACCCGGAGACGCCGTCGGGAGATCGGGGAAGAGTTTTCTTTTCTGCATGAGCGTTCGAGTTCCCTGGAATCCTCTAGCAGGGAGATAGGGTTTGGAACGCGAAGAGCACCGCAGTTGCGGCGGTGTCCCGATCTTCCCCTCGGACCTTGAAAATCCGGGAGAGGGCCACGTGGAGGTGTCGCGCCGGTTCGTACCCATATCCGCAGCAGGTCTCCAAGGTGAAGAGCCTCTAGTCGATAGAATAATGTAGGTAAGGGAAGTCGGCAAATTGGATCCGTAACTTCGGGATAAGGATTGGCTCTGAGGATCGGGGCGTGTCGGGCTTGGTCGGGAAGTGGGTCAGCGCTAACGTGCCGGGCCTGGGCGAGGTGAGTGCCGTAGGGGTGCCGGTAAGTGCGGGCGTTTAGCGCGGGCGTGGTCTGCTCTCGCCGTTGGTTGGCCTCGTGCTGGCCGGCGGTGCAGGATGCGCGCGCCTGCGCGGCGTTCGCGCCCCGGTGCTTCAACCTGCGTGCAGGATCCGAGCTCGGTCCCGTGCCTTGGCCTCCCACGGATCTTCCTTGCTGCGAGGCCGCGTCCGCCTTAGCGTGCTCCTCCGGGGGCGCGCGGGTGCGCGGATTCTCTTCGGCCGCCATTCAACGATCAACTCAGAACTGGCACGGACTGGGGGAATCCGACTGTCTAATTAAAACAAAGCATTGCGATGGCCCTAGCGGGTGTTGACGCAATGTGATTTCTGCCCAGTGCTCTGAATGTCAACGTGAAGAAATTCAAGCAAGCGCGGGTAAACGGCGGGAGTAACTATGACTCTCTTGGTTGCTTAAGACAGCAGGACGGTGGCCATGGAAGTCGGAATCCGCTAAGGAGTGTGTAACAACTCACCTGCCGAAGCAACTAGCCCTGAAAATGGATGGCGCTGAAGCGTCGTGCCTATACTCGGCCGTCAGTCTGGCAGTCATGGCCGGTCCTTGCGGCCGGCCGCGAAGCCCTGACGAGTAGGAGGGTCGCGGCGGTGGGCGCAGAAGGGTCTGGGCGTGAGCCTGCCTGGAGCCGCCGTCGGTGCAGATCTTGGTGGTAGTAGCAAATACTCCAGCGAGGCCCTGGCGGGAGTAACTATGACTCTCTTAAGGTGGCCAAGTGGTGGCGGTGTGGCTGCATCCGGACTTGGCTTCTCGAAGTGCGGTCTTGATGTAGTCGTGCTGCTGCTGCGAGGTGCCTTCCTTGGGTTATAGTTACAGGGAGAGTGATGCGCAATACATGGGCCTAGCCCTCTTAGCCTCTCCTCTCCTGCGGTCTTCTCCCCTTCTCGTGGGCCCGCTGATTTCGCAGAGTGGAAGACCGCACCAGGGGCTTGGGGGGGTTACCAGCCCCCCCTCGCACTATCCCTTTTTTAGTTGGGGGCAGTAAGCAGAGAATAAGTGGTGGCCCTTCCGCTGAAGGTGCCACCCCAACTCCCCCAGCACCTAGCCGGCCAACCGGCCGTGCCGAAAATCTTGTAACTTTTGCAGCTATGTATACCTGTAGTGAGTGCCACCGCAGCTTTACAACCAAGAACGGTCTCGGGGTCCATCGCCGCCGCCAACATCTTGCGGCCGCCAACGCGGAGATCGTCACGGAGAGGCATCGCGCGAGGTGGACGGAGGAAGAAGTCCTGTCGCTCGCCAAGGCAGAGGCCGAACTGTTCCTCGAGAGGGACGCCCGGTTCTTCTTTGTAAATCAAGAGCTCATCAGGATGTTCCCCGACCGAACGCTTGAGGCAATCAAGTGCCGACGGCGGCAAGCTGCCCACAAGCAGCTTGTCCGCCAATTCATGGAGGCGCTTGAGATCGGTCGGGGGGAAGAGCCGGCGTCCCGCCGGGGAGCGGCGAGCCCGCTGCCTGACGCGGGCGAGGCCGCTGCGCCGCCCGTCGACGCAGCCGAGGACTTCGCGGCCGACACCACCGGGCCGCCGCCGGAGGGGCCGACTGACGCCGCCATCTGGGAGCATCTGGCGGGGCTACCCGCTTCCGCCCAGCGTTTCTCTGCCCTGGATCGTGTCATCGGTCTGGGGCGGGGCACGCCGCCCGATGTCATCCTGGGCATGCTCCCGGATGCCCTTGCGTCGGTCGGGTCCAGAGGGGAGAGATCGATCA
>NW_025726440.1:5000-10000 GCF_021461395.2 Schistocerca americana | reverse complement strand
CTGCATCCTCTGTCGACAACAGCACCCCAACGCCAGCGCCTCTGCCGCACGAAGTCGTGGACCGGCAATCACTCCACCTGCACCTGTTCGTGCCCCACCCCAACCGCCCAACTCGCAGCTCCAGCGGATGAACGGCGGACTTTGCTCGCACTCGCAATGTGCAATCCACCCCTATAACGTGCGTTTCATGAAGAGTTATGTCCAATATGCGACATTCCCGCTGTCCCTATACATGAGCTGCGAGCTGTACCACGTACGAGCTACAGACGCGAGCGCGTTGCTCTCTGTACGAATGCAGATGCTCAGCGGCAGCTAGGAGGCGCTCCATCCATGTCGGTACCGGTGAGCGTTGCACTCGCAGTCGCAAAAACGTACGGCAAGTATATTACTCGGAAGAGTCAATGACAGTCCAAGCCCCCCTGCGTGGGAAGAGTCTTCCTAGGCCATGACCCACCGGAAGGGCGCAGCGTCCCCCACCCCAGACATGTGACGTCACACTATCGGTATTGACGACTAGACTGATTCCTTATAATCATTTGCCATACACCGGTGGAAGCTGCCGAGACGAGTAACTACATAGCGGGCTCGCCGTGTCACTAATGTACAGAGATACAATAGTTTCGACTGGAACCGGATTAAACGTATACACGGCGCTGATTAGTAATAGATAGAGCCATCAGAATACAGATAATGTATACAACTGTCCGTATACATGCTGAAAGACTCTGCTCACAATCACACGTCAGCCAGACACTCTTATCACGCACTACTCTCTGCCTGTAACAGGCACACAGACAATATCTAAGCACCAGCATGGAACAACACCCAGTGCATCCTCTCTGCCACATTAGACAATCCACACTATCATAACCAGACCGGGAGGTCCACTCGGAAAACAGAATATCCCACCCTTCCGACAACCACCATTGCTCAGCTAAGCCACCAACACCCACACATGTCCTACACAGGGGTGCACCCAACATCACAATACTGCCTCCTGTCACACCACACAAACAATGGCACGAATGAAAGACACAGGTCTGCCACAAGCATGGAATCAGAGCGCCGCCTGTTATGAGCCAAAGGTGCACCCTGACGTGGCAAATCAGATGATGCCGCAGTCATTTACTTACGATAATCACAATCAACAAACCAGCCCCCCCCCCCCCCCGAAAACACCTTTCCTTACAACAATGTGTGCCTTAACCTAACCCGTATTGTGCCTTAACCTAACCCGTATTGTGCCTTAACCTAACCCGTATTGTGCCTTAACCTAACCCATATTGCGCCTTAACCTAACCCATATTGCGCCTTAACCTAACCCATATTGCGCCTTAACCTAACCCATATTGCGCCTTAACCTAACCCATATTGTGCCTTAACCTAACCTATATTGTACCTTAACCTAACCCATATTGTACCTTAACCTAACCCATATTGTACCTTAACCTAACCTATATTGTACCTTAACCTAACCTATATTGTACCTTAACCTAACCTATATTGGGCCTTAACCTAACCTATATTGGGCCTTAACCTAACCTATATTGGGCCTTAACCTAACCTATATTGGGCCTTAACCTAACCTATATTGGGCCTTAACGTAACCCACGTTGCGCCTTAACCTAACCTATATTGTACCTTAACCTAACCCATATTGTACCTTAACCTAACCTATATTGGGCCTTAACCTAACCTATATTGGGCCTTAACCTAACCTATATTGGGCCTTAACCTAACCTATATTGGGCCTTAACGTAACCCACGTTGCGCCTTAACGTAACCCACGTTGCGCCTTAACGTAACCCACGTTGCGCCTTAACGTAACCCACGTTGCGCCTTAACGTAACCCACGTTGCGCCTTAACGTAACCCACGTTGCGCCTTAACCTAACCCATATTGCGCCTTAACCTAACCCATATTGCGCCTTAACCTAACCCATATTGCGCCTTAACCTAACCCATATTGTACCTTAACCTAACCTATATTGTACCTTAACCTAACCTATATTGTACCTTAACCTAACCTATATTGGGCCTTAACCTAACCTATATTGGGCCTTAACCTAACCTATATTGGGCCTTAACCTAACCTATATTGGGCCTTAACCTAACCTATATTGGGCCTTAACGTAACCCACGTTGCGCCTTAACGTAACCCACGTTGCGCCTTAACGTAACCCACGTTGCGCCTTAACGTAACCCACGTTGCGCCTTAACGTAACCCACGTTGCGCCTTAACGTAACCCACGTTGCGCCTTAACCTAACCCATATTGCGCCTTAACCTAACCCATATTGCGCCTTAACCTAACCCATATTGCGCCTTAACCTAACCCATATTGTGCCTTAACCTAACCTATATTGTACCTTAACCTAACCCATATTGTACCTTAACCTAACCTATATTGTACCTTAACCTAACCTATATTGTACCTTAACCTAACCTATATTGTACCTTAACCTAACCCATATTGCGCCTTAACCTAACCCATATTGCGCCTTAACCTAACCCATATTGCGCCTTAACCTAACCCATATTGCGCCTTAACCTAACCCATATTGCGCCTTAACCTAACCCATATTGCGCCTTAACCTAACCCATATTGCGCCTTAACCTAACCCATATTGCGCCTTAACCTAACCCATATTGCGCCTTAACCTAACCCATATTGTACCTTAACCTAACCCATATTGTACCTTAACCTAACCTATATTGTACCTTAACCTAACCTATATTGTACCTTAACCTAACCTATATTGTACCTTAACCTAACCTATATTGGGCCTTAACCTAACCTATATTGGGCCTTAACCTAACCTATATTGGGCCTTAACCTAACCTATATTGGGCCTTAACCTAACCTATATTGGGCCTTAACGTAACCCACGTTGCGCCTTAACGTAACCCACGTTGCGCCTTAACGTAACCCACGTTGCGCCTTAACGTAACCCACGTTGCGCCTTAACGTAACCCACGTTGCGCCTTAACGTAACCCACGTTGCGCCTTAACGTAACCCACGTTGCGCCTTAACGTAACCCACGTTGCGCCTTAACCCAACACACGTTGCGCCTTAACCCAACACACGTTGGGCCTTAACCCAACACACGTTGGGCCTTAACCCAACACACGTTGGGCCTTAACCCAACACACGTTGGGCCTTAACCCAACACACGTTGGGCCTTAACCCAACACACGTTGGGCCTTAACCCAACACACGTTGGGCCTTAACCCAACACACGTTGGGCCTTAACCCAACACACGTTGGGCCTTAACCCAACACACGTTGGGCCTTAACCCAACACACGTTGGGCCTTAACCCAACACACGTTGGGCCTTAACCCAACACACGTTGGGCCTTAACCCAACACACGTTGGGCCTTAACCCAACACACGTTGGGCCTTAACCCAACACACGTTGGGCCTTAACCCAACACACGTTGGGCCTTAACCCAACACACGTTGGGCCTTAACCCAACACACGTTGGGCCTTAACCCAACACACGTTGGGCCTTAACCTGCTCTGTAATTGTCATACGACGCGTTAAATTAGTGTGGTGTTGCCTAACTGCAACCCCCGCAATATAGTTTGCTACTCGCACTGCCTGGTCCCCAGAGTATCGCTTCATGTTAAACACCTTGCAGCTATACACTGTAATGCGGATGGCAGCAGGACGTACATGCTCAATGCCCTTCGCAGTTGTTCATTGGCATTTGCATGGCGAAGCACAGCCTACGTTGTGGTACGGCGTGTGTCAACTGTCCGCTGATGTTGTACGTCCAAATCACACACTGTACTGCACATTGGTCCTCATGTACTGAATGATACATCGTGGTACATGTGTGACCGTACCACGACTGCGCCAACAACGGCGAACCATACGGTCCAAATATTGTGCACTCAGCTACGTGTCGTCTCCCTATAAGAGCTGGATTGCAGTATGGTATGCCGTGGATGGCGATCAGCATGAGCCGTCTGTTGATGTAGTGGCGCGTGTTGTCAGACGTAGTCGTCTCTTCTCACACACCGTGATAGCATGGTGCACTGCGTTCCACATCTGCGACATGCGACAGAGGCCGGTTGACAGTCGTTCGCGCAATGGACATCGCATACGTACGGGGGCCACCTTCCACGTGTTCGCGAAGCGTGCACATGTTGTTGCGTGTATGTGGGCAGACATAGTGTGTCGTGACACCTGACACAGGCATGCAACAATCGTTGAATTTGCAAATGGCGATGGACGTCTACGTTTGCTGGTGACGTTACGCAAATGAACAACTGGTAAACGGTTGTGGTGCGGTTGTTCTCGCTAGAGGTGAATCAGTGATGGCGACGATCGGTTGAGCTACCAACCGGTTGTTTCAGCGATACCCACCATGCCCACGAACGTGAATGGCATGTGGGTGTGAAGCGATACGCGGCGGTGGCTGGGTGGGACCGTCCCCGGCCGGTGAGGGGGGGCCTCCCGGCGTGCTGGCCGCGCGGTGCGTGGGCGCACGCGCTACAGCCGGCTGGTGGGGGCGGCCAGTGGCAGGCGCGCCGGCCGACGGAGGCGGCAGGCGGCGCAGCTGCGCGCCGGCGCACCCTGCACGCGGCGCCGTGCGGCCAAAGTAGGTCCTCGCGGGCCCGGTGCGAAGCGCGGTGGACATCTGCAGTGTGCTGGTCCGATTGAGGACTGTGTGCGCTGAGGATGCGCCGCCGCCCGGCGCTCGGCGCCGCGACGCCGTCTGCTGCTCGGTCGCCTCTGCGGTTCTCGCAGGTGGTTTGTATCGCAGCTGTGCGGACGTGTTGGCGCGTGCGCTGTGCTGGGAGAGTTCGCTTCGGCACCCAAGTGGGGCTTTTGTCCTTCTGTGGCGCTGGCGTTGGAGCTGCCGGCCACCGTAGGTGGCGCGTGTTGTCTCCCGCCGGCAATGCCACGACAGCACGCTCCCGGGCCTCTGTCGGCAGCGGCAAGCTCAGTTGGGAGCACGGGTGGTCGCACCTAAAGCGTCTACTCGCCA